>NC_037673.1:121921049-122211808 GCF_003255815.1 Theropithecus gelada
TTGGAGCATTTAGTCCATTTACATTTAAGGTTAATATTGTTATGTGTGAACTTGATCCTGCCATTATGATATTAACTGGTTATTTTGCTCGTTAGTTGATGCAGTTTCTTCCTAGCCTCGATGGTCTTTACATTTTGGCATGTTTTTGCAATGGCTGGTACCGGTTGTTCCTTTCCATGTTGAGTGCTTCCTTCAGGGTCTCTTGTAAGGCAGGCCTAGTGGTGACAAAATCTCTAAGCATTTGCTTATCTGTAAAGGATTTTATTTCTCCTTCACTTATGAAACTTAGTTTGGCTGGATATGAAATTCTGGGTTTAAAATTCTTTTCTTTAAGAATGTTGAATATTGGCCCCCACTCTCTTCTGGCTTGGAGAGTTTCTGCCGAGAGATCTGCTGTGAGTCTGATGGGCTTCCCTTTGTGGGTAACCCGACCTTTCTCTCTGGCTGCCCTTAAGATTTTTTCCTTCATTTCAACTTTGGTGAATCTGGCAATTATGTGTCTTGGAGTTGCTCTTCTCGAGGAGTATCTTTGTGGCGTTCTCTGTATTTCCTGGATTTGAATGTTGGCCTGCCCTACTAGGTTGGGGAAGTTCTCCTGGATGATATCCTGAAGAGTGTTTTCCAACTTGGTTCCATTTTCCCCCTCACTTTCAGGCACCCCAATCAGACGTAGATTTGGTCTTTTTACATAATCCCATACTTCTTGCAGGCTTTGTTCATTTCTTTTTCTTCTTTTTTCTTTTGGTTTCTCTTCTCGCTTCATTTCATTCATTTGATCCTCAATTGCTGATACTCTTTCTTCCAGTTGATCGAGTCGGTTACTGAAGCTTGTGCATTTGTCACGTATTTCTCGTGTCATGGTTTTCATCTCTTTCATTTCATTTATGACCTTCTCTGCATTAATTAGTCTAGCCGTCAATTCTTCCACTTTTTTTTCAAGATTTTTAGTTTCTTTGCGCTGGGTACGTAATTCCTCCTTTAGCTCTGAGAAATTTGATGGACTGAAGCCTTCTTCTCTCATCTCGTCAAAGTCATTCTCCGTCTAGCTTTGTTCCGTTGCTGGCGATGAGCTGCGCTCCTTTGCCGGGGGAGATGCGCTCTTGTTTTTTGAATTTCCAGCTTTTCTGCCCTGCTTTTTCCCCATCTTTGTGGTTTTATCTGCCTCTGGTCTTTGATGATGGTGATGTACTGATGGGGTTTTGGTGTAGGTGTCCTTCCTGTTTGATAGTTTTCCTTCTAACAGTCAGGACCCTCAGCTGTAGGTCTGTTGGAGATTGCTTGAGGTCCACTCCAGACCCTGTTTGCCTGGGTAACAGCAGCAGAGGCTGCAGAAGATAGAATATTTCTGAACAGCAAGTGTACCTGTCTGATTCTTGCTTTGGAAGCTTCCTCTCAGGGGTGTACTCCACCCTGTGAGGTGTGGGGTGTCAGACTGCCCCTAGTGGGGGATGTCTCCCAGTTAGGCTACTCAGGGGTCAGGGACCCGCTTGAGCAGGGAGTCTGTCCCTTCTCAGATCTCAACCTCCGTGTTGGGAGATCCACTGCTCTCTTCAAAGCTGTGAGACAGAGTCGTTTGCGTCTGCAGAGCTTTCTGCTGCTTTTTTGTTGTTGTTGTTGTTGTTGTTGTGTAGCTGTGCCCTGTCCCCAGAGGTGGAGTCTACAGAGACAGGCAGGTTTCCTTGAGCTGCTGTGAGCTCCACCCAGTTCGAGCTTCCCAGCGGCTTTGTTTACCTACTTAAGCCTCAGCAATGGCGGGCGCCCCTCCCCCAGCCTCGCTGCTGCCTTGCCGGTAGATCACAGACTGCTGTAATAGCAATGAGGGAGGCTCCGTGGGTGTGGGACCCTCCCGGCCAGGTGTGGGATATGATCTCCTGGTGTGCCTGTTTGCTCAAAGCGCAGTATTGGGGTGGGAGTTACCCGATTCTCCAGGTGTTGTGTGTCTCAGTTCCCCTGGCTAGGAAAAGGGATTCCCTTCCCCCTTGCGCTTCTCAGGTGAGGCAATGCCTCGCCCTGCTTCAGCTCTCGCTGGTCGGGCTGCAGCAGCTGACCAGTACCGATCGTCCGGCACTCCCCAGTGAGATGAACCCAGTACCTCAGTTGAAAATGCCGAAATCACCGGTCTTCTGTGTCGCTGGCGCTGGGAGTTGAAGACTGGAGCTGCTCCTATTCGGCCATCTTGCTCCACCCCTCCCAATACTTCTTTTATATTATACTATTTTACTGTCTTCATAGCTTTTATTATTAATTGAGATAATGATTCATATGTTTTTGATAACTTATTTATTTTTCTTTTTTTTGGTTTGTTGTCTGCCAATAGGACTGTAAGCTTCTGGAGTGAAGGAATTTGTCTATCTTCCTCACTGTTCTATCATCAGTGCTTAGAATAAGGTTAAGAGTTAATAAATATGTGTTCAATGAATGAAGAAATGCACTCCACATGAATTATAAATTACATCTCTCTTTATAATAGTCTATTTCAAGAAATAATTTAAGCCAATGCAGAAAGACTATGGCATTATCCAATATGGAACAATATACAATTAACAAGGAGAAAGTTCTGAGCTGCTTGGGCAGCTCAATGGAATGTTTTATAATTATTTAGATTCTTTTAATGTTTTCAAAGTGGAACCACATAAGAATGAATTTTTTAAACTCAGCAAGATTTGAAAGGCCCTGCCTATTTCTGCAAGAACCTGAGACTCATGCTAGAATACTAAGACACAGACTACACAGGTTACAAATTAATGTAGAATACCATGGGCAT
This sequence comes from Theropithecus gelada, assembly GCF_003255815.1. Taxonomy (NCBI): domain Eukaryota; kingdom Metazoa; phylum Chordata; class Mammalia; order Primates; family Cercopithecidae; genus Theropithecus; species Theropithecus gelada. The sequence continues at coordinate 121,923,814 of NC_037673.1, forward strand.
AGGGATGTGGACATGGTAGAGAGCCAATATTTTTCAGAAAATATTAAGAGACCATCTGGCAGAGTCTCATGGAATGTCTAGCAATTGGGAATGTAAAGGAAAGCAAAACACTGCAAACCGCTGAATAGCTATGTAATAACATCAAGAATCTACGGATGAGAATCAACAAAATTGAGCAATATGAGGATAGCAGAATTTAAAATTGTCTACTTGTTATTGCCTCACCCTGCATTCTGTCAGATAGTTTTATCAACATAGATGTTGAGTTTTACATATTAGTCAGGATGTGTTAAATGGAAACCACAGATACACAACTAAAACTAGATTAAACACATACAATTGTTTTTTGTATGGAGCACATCAATCTTCATAATAAAAACAACTGGGAAAAACTGGAGAAAACACAGTAAACATCTGTTGGAAATATTGTTAAGCCAACAAAACAGTCAGCCCTTGATGGGCCAACATCTTAGTGAGAAGAGGAATTCACTGAAGTGAACATGACATTCTATGCTGGGTTTTTTTTTTGTTTTTTTTTTTTTTGCTTCAATCTATTTGCTGATTCATAACCAGCATTGCTGACAACTAATAAATCAAGCAGAAAGAGTCTATTAAGAAGTATAGAAGCTGAACATAGCTTTCGGCAGTCTCATGGGCTTAGGGAGAAAAATTTTGTCATGCAGGGCTAGCAAGGCAGCTCAAGGTTGGGGGTCACAATTTTGAAGAGCAGAGAAACTCAGAGAAGTAAACCTGACAGTCTGAGATGCTTTTCCCTTAAAGAATTTTCCATTTATCATAAGTGAACCAGACTGAACATCTGGGGAACCGAACAGATAACAGTTGCTAAGTGATTAAAGATCTAAGTATACTTATCACTAGTCCAACTGTGATGAGAGATAAAAATTGGAACTAAAAGCCTACCCAAATTAAAAGACCCTAGTAAATAGTCCAGGCTTCCATTGAGACATCTGAACTATAGATAGATCAATACTTTAACAGTTAATTGTAATATGCTGTGGGTCTCTTTGGATTCATCCTATTAGGTGTCCATTGAGCTTCCTGGATCTGAATTTCTATTTCCTTCCTCAGACGTGGACAGTTTTCTGCCATTGTGTCTCCAAATGTATTTTCTGTTCCTTTCTCTCTCTCTTCTCTTTTTACTAGTCCAAAAATATATACATTATTTAGCTTGATGGTGTCCCATAAGTCCCTCAAGCTATCTTCACTCTTTTATATATTTTTTCTTTTTACTCTTCAGATTGAATTATTTCCATTGATCTGTCTTCGTTTTCCTGTATTTTATTCTGCTTGATCTAGTTTGCTATAGAATCCCTCTATGGAATTTTTGAGTTCAGCTATTATATTTTTCAGCTTTATGATTTCTATTTAGTACTTTTAAATATTTTCTTTTTGTTGAAATTCTGTTTTTTTAAGCATTGCTCTTTATATCTCAGTAGCCATCTATATGACTGATTTTTGAATTCCCTGGTAGGTAAATCACATGTCTCCATTTCACTACAGTTGACTTCTAGAGATTTATTTTGTTCTTTTATTTGGAACATATTACCTTGTTTCTTAATTTATTTTTTTGATTTTCTGGGTTGGTTGGTGTCTGCACATTAGATAAGACAACCACCTCTCCCAGAATGAGATATGATCCCAAATCAACTTAGGGTAAGCCTGGATAAAGTTGATTTATTCTAACATCCTGGGTGAAGCTAAAAAGAATCTTCTCTTGGAGGAAAGCCACATTTCCTAAGAATTTTAATTTTTCTTTTAAAAAAAAAAAACTCACATTTATTAAAAATTCACAAGGCATACCAAGAGATAGAAACAAGAGGAAAAGCAGACAATAGAAACAGTCATATAGCTGATCCAGGTATTAAAATTAAATTATATTGACTGTACTTTGAAATAACTGTGACTACTATGTTCAATAAAGAGATAAAGAGTCAGAAAGAAAAAAAGATTAACTTGCAACTCCTACTCGGACAGGCAGAGCAGCATGTGGAGACTCAAATTATGAACTTTTGCTCCCAGAACTACCACAGAAACATGCTAGAAAAGCTGAGAGAATACACAGATCCTTTGAAGGAAGTGGCTTGCTGCTGCAGGCTCCTTGAGATAGCCAAAAACTGTGGGTACTCAAAGTGTGAGAGGGCGAATGTCTACCCCAAACACACATTCTCACTGGGGAACCTGAAGGTCCAGATCATGGGAGAAGCATTTGACCTTACCTGGAGCTGAGATGAATTTAGAGAGCTGAGCAAAATATAGGGGTACAAAAAGCAGCAGGAAGAGCCCTGTAGGCACTATTGGTCCCCAGGGAAACAATTCCTGACTTTCAGGGGTCCTTGGGGAGGGCTGCCAGTGGAACTGTGGAAAAACCACGGGGAGAAAGTTTTTGATTTCCAGATAACTTTGTAACAATTTTGACCAAATACATGGTGTCCGGGACAGAATCTGGCGGGAGCAGGAAGGCGTGAATGGGGAGTGCAGATACAAGCAGAGAAACTGTTGTGGGTGGGAGGTGTGAAATCTGAAAGCCCTGCTTACTTTCTCAGTCTGGAGCTTGTAGCCTGGGGCAAGTTCTCAGCCCTGCTCACCAGTTGCCTGGAAATGAACTCGGTGCTGTTGAGTGGGGACAGTGGGAGTGAGACTGGCCTTTTGGGCTATGTGGGAGTTGGATGAGGCCTGTCACTTCTGGCATCCCCCCGTTTCCCTGGCGACCGCTATGATGCAGCAGAGGCAGCCATAACCTCCCTGGGCACGTAACTCCATTGGCCTAAGAACCACACCCACTTCCCCCATAGCAGCTACAGCAAGCCCCACTCAAGGGGAGTCTGAGCTCTGACACACCTAACCCTGCTCCAACCTGATGGTCTTTCTCCACCCACCCTTGTAGCTGAAGACAAAGGAAATAATTTCTTGGGAGGTCTGTGGTCCCACCTACTACCTGAGAAACCCAAATACCTATCCAGGCAACCCTAGGACAAACTTGCATCTTCCCTATACTACTGCCACTGATTCTCTATTGAAAGTACCACCTCCTGGCTGGAGACAAACCAACACAAAACCAGCACACTAAACAAAACTACAACCAAGGAACTTCACAGAGTCTAGTTCACTCTCCTGCTACCTCCACCAGGGCAGGTGCTGGTATCCATAGCTCAGAGACCTGAAGATAGATCACATCACAGGACCCTTTGCAGATACTTCCCAGTACCAACCTGGAGCCTGGTAGCCCCACTGGGTGGCTAGACCCAGAAGAGAAATCACAGTCACTGAAGTTAGACTCTCAGGAAACCCCATCACTAGGGGAAGGAAGAGAGCATCACATCAAGGGAGCACCCCATGGGAAAAAGGAATCTGAACAAAGCTCTTGAGCCCTGGATCTTCTCTCTGACATAGTGTATCCAAGTAAGAAAGACCCAGGAAAACAATCCTGGTAATATGAGAAAACAAGGGTATGAAACACCCCCAAAAGATCACACTATCTCACCAGCAGTGGAGGCAAAACAAGAATAAATCTCTGAATTGCCAAAAAGAGAATTCAGAAGGTTGATTATTAAGCCACTTATGGAGGCACCAGAGAAAGGTGAATACAAACTTAAATAAATTGTTTAAAAGATACAGAATATGGATAGAAAATTATCCAGAGAAATAGATAGAATAAATAAAACACAATCACAACTCCTAGAAATAAAGGACACACTTAAAGAAATGCAAAATACACTGGAAATTCTCAGCAATAGAACTGAACAAATAGAAGAAAGAACTTTAGAGCTTGAAGACAAGGCTTTTGAATTAACCCAATTAGGCAGAGACAAAGAAAAAAGAATTTAAAAGAAATGACCAAAGCCTCCAAGAAGTTTGGGATTAGGTTAAATAACCAAACTTAAGAATAATTGGTGTTCTCCAGGAAGAAATCTAAAAGTCTGGAAAACATATTTGAGGGAACAACTGAAGAAAACATCCCTGGCCTTGCTACTGATCTAGACATCCAAATATAGGAAGCTCAAAGAACACTCAGAAAATTCATTGCAAAATAATCACTGCCTAGTCACATAGTCAGTCATCAGGTTATCTAACTGTAAGACGAAGGAAAGAAACTTAAGAGCTGTAAGGCAAATGCATCAGGTAACCTGTAAAGAAAAACCTTTCAGATTAACAGTAGATTTCTCAGCAGAAATGCTACAAGCTAGAAGGGACTGGAGTCCTATCTGTAGCCTTCTTAAAACAAATGTCGACCAAGAATTTTGTATCCAGAAAAACTAAGCTTCATAAATAAAGGAAAGATACAGTCTTTTGCAGACAAACAAATGCTGAGAGAATTTGCTACAACCAAGCCAGCACTACAAGAACTGCTAAAAAGGAACACTAAATCTTGAAACAAATTCTCAGGATACATCAAGATAGAACATCCTTAAAGCATAAATCTCACAGGACCTATAAAACAAACAATAACACATAACATACACACAAAAAAGCCAAGGTATTTAAGCAATAGCTAGCACAATGAATATAATAATACCTCACATATCAATACTAACATTGAATATAAATGGCCTAAATACTCCACATAAAAGATACAGAGTGGCAGAATGGATAAACATTTACCAACCAGGTATCTGCTGTCAGAGACTCACCTAACACATAAGGGACTCACATAAAGTTAAGGTAAAGGGGTAGAAAAAGATATTCCATGCAAATGAACAAAAAAGCAAGCAGGGGTGGCTATTCTTCTTTAAAGAGAAAAAAAAGTTTAAAAAGACAAAGAGGGACATTATATAGTGATAAAAGGATTAGTACAACAGAAAAATGTGACAATCCTAAATATATATGCCCTTAACACTGGAGCTCCAAAATTTATAGAATAATAACTACTAGACCTAAGAAAGGACATAGACAGCAACACAATAATAGTGGGGGATTTCATTACTCCACTCACAGCACTAGACAAATCATCAAGACAGAAAGTCAACAAAGAAACAATGGACTTAAACTATACCCTAGAACAAATGGACTTAAGAGATATTAACAGAACATTCTACCCAACAATTGTAGAATATACATTCTATTCATCAACACGTGGAACATTCTCCAAGATAGCACATATGATAGGCCACAAAACAAATTTTAATAAATTAAAAAAAAATTATATCAAGCACTCTATCAGACCACAATGGCATAACATTGAAAATCAAATTCAAGAGGAACCCTTAAAACCATGCAAATACATGGAAATTAAATAAACTGTTTCAGAATGCCCATTGGGTAAACAATGAAATCAAGATAGAAATTTAAAAATCCTTTGAAGTGAATGAAAAATCCTTTGAACTGAATGACACAACCTATGAAAACCTCTGCGATACAGCAAAAGCACTGCTAATATGAGAATTCACAGCACTGAAGGCCTACATTGAAAAGTCTAAAAGAGCACAAATAGACAATCTAAGCTCACACTTCAAGGGACTAGAGAAACGAAAACAAGCTAAACCCAGATCCAACAGAAGCAAAATAACAACAATCAGAGCAGGACTAAATGAAATTGAAACAAACAAACAAAAATACAAAAGATAAATGAAACAAAAAGCTGGTTCTTTGAAAAGTTAAAATTGATAGACCACCAGCAAGATTAACCATAAAAAGGAGAGAAGACCCAAATAAGCTCAATTAGAAACAAAATGGGAGACATTATAACTGATATCACAGAATATGAAAGATTATTCAAGGCTACTATGAACACCTTTAAGCACACAAACTAGAAAACCTGGAGGAGAAGGATAAATTCCTGGAAATATACAACACTCCCATATTAAACCGGGAAGAAATAGAAACTCTGAACAGACAAATAACAAGCAGCAAGATTGAAATGGTAATAAAAAAAAATTGCCACCAAAAATGTCCAGAACCATTCACAGTTGAATTATATCAGACATTTAAAGAAGAATTGGTACCAATCCTATTGACACTATTCTAAAAGATAAAGAGGGAATTATCCCTAAATCATTCTATGAAGCCAATGTCACAATAATACCAAAACTAGGAAAATACATAACAAAAAAAGAAAACGATAGACTAACATCCCCGATAAATATAGATGCAAAAATCCTTAACAAAATACTAGCTAATCAAATCCAACAGCATATCGAAAAGGTAATCCACCATGATCAAGTGGGTTTTATACCAGGGATTCAGGGATGGTTTAACATATGCAAGTCAATAAATGTGATATACCACATAAACAGAATTGAAAATCACACAATCATCTCAATAGACACAGAAAAAGCATTTCACAAAATCTAGCATTTCTCTATGATTAAAACCCTCAGGAAAACTGGCACAGAAGGGACATACCTTAAGGTAATAAAAGCTATCTATGGCAAATCCACAGCCAACATTTTACTGAACAAGGAAAAGTTGAAAGAATTCCCTCTGAGAACTGGAACAAGACAGGTGTGTTCACTTTCACCACTTCTATCCAACATAGTACTGTAAGACCTAACCAGAGCAATCAAATAAGAGAAAGAGATAAAGGGTATCCAAATCAGTAAAGAGGAAGTCATACTGTCACTGTTCACTGATAATAAGATCGTATACCTAGAAAACCCTAAAGACTCATCCAAAATGCTCCTAGAACTCATAAATGAATTCAGCAATCTTTCAGGATATAAAATCAATGTATACAAATCAGTAGCACTGCTATACACTAATAGCAACCAAACCAAGCTGAGATTCAAATCAAGAACCCAAATCCTTTTTCAATAGCTGTGGAATAATAATAATAATAATAATAATAATAATAATACCCCAGAACTTAGGGATATATCTAACAAATGAGATGAAAGACCTCTGCAAGAAAAACTATTATTAAAAAAACACTGCTGAAAGAAATCATAGACAACAAACTGTTTGGCTCTGTGTCTCTACCCAAATCTTACCTTGAATTGTAATCCCCATAATCTCCACGTGTCAAGGGTAGGACCAGGTGGAGGTAATTGAATCATGGTGGTGGTTTCCCCCATGCTGTTCTTGTGATAATGAGTGAGTCTCATGAGAGCTGATGGTTTTATAAGTGTCTGGCATTTCCCCTGCTTGCACTTCTCCTTCCTGTCACCTTGCTTCCTCTTTGCCTCCATCATAAATGTAAATTTTGTGAGGCCTCCCCAGCCATGTAGAACAGTGAGTCAATTGAACTTCTTTTCTCTAGAAATTACCCAGTCTCAGGCAGTTCTTTATAGCAGCATAAAAATGAACAAATGCAATGACACCAGAAAATGGAAACATATCCTATGCTCATGGATTGGTAGAGTAAATATCATGCAAATGACCATATTGCCAAAAGCAATCTACAAATTCAATGCAATTTCCATACAGAACTAACAAAAACAATCATAAAATTCATATGGAACAACAAAAAAAGCTCGCACAGTCAAAGCAAGACTGAGCAAAAAGAACAAATCATATTACTCAACTTCAAACTATATTATAAGGGTACAGTCAACAAAACAGCATGGTACTGGTATAAAAATAGGCACATACCTGGCATTGTGGAAGGCACCTGTAATCCCAGCTACTCAGGAGGCTGAGGCAGGAGAATCTCTTAAACCTGGGAGGCAGAGGTTGCAGTAAGCGGAGGTTGTGCCACTGTGCTCCAGCCCAGGCAACAGTGCGAGACTCCGTCTCAAAAAAAATAAAAAATAAAGCACATAGGCCAATGAAACAGAATAGGGAACCCAGAAATAAAGCCGAATAATTACAGCCAAATGATCTTTGACAAAGCAAACAAAAATATTAAGTGGGAAAAGGACACCCTGTTCAATGAACGGTGCTGGTATAATTGGCAAGCCACATGTAGAAGAATGAAACTAGATCCTCTTCTCTCATCTTATACAAAAATCAACTCAAAATGGATCAAAGAGTTAAGACCTGAAACCTTAAAAATCGTAGAAGATAACATCAGAAAAATTCTTCCAAACATTGGCTTAGGCAAAGATTTCATAAACAAGAACCCAAAAGCAAATGCAACAAAAACAAAAATGTATAGATGGAACCTAATTAAACTAAAAAGCTTCTGCACAGCAAAATAAATAATTACAGAGCAAACTGACAATCCACAGAGTGGGAGAAAATCTTCGTAAACTATGTATCTGTCAAAGGACTAATATCCAGAATATATTAGAAACTTAAACAAATCAGCAAAGAAAAAACAATCCCATCAAGAAGTGGGCTAAAGACATGAATAGACAATTCTCAAAAGAAGATATACAAATGGCCAACAAACATATTTTTAAAAGCTCAACATCCCTAATTATCCGGGAAATGCAAACCAAAACCACAATGTGATACCACCGTACTCCTCTCCTCAGTTCTGCTCTGTAAGAATGATCATAATAAAAAAAAATAGATGTTGGTGTGGATGTGGTAAAAAGGAAACACTTTTACACTGCTGGTGAGAATGTAAACTAGTACAATCACTATGGAAAAAAGTGTAGAGATTTCTCAAATAAATAAAAGTAAATCCACTCTTTGATTCAACAGTCTCACTTTTGGTTATCCACCCAGAGGAAAAGATGTCATTATACAAAAATGATACTTTCACATGCATGTTTATATCAGCACAATTCCACATTTGCAAAAATATGGAACTAGCCAAAATGCCCATTGATCAATGAGTGGATAAATAAAATGTGGTATATACCATGGAATACTACTCAGCCATAAAAAGGAACAAAATTATAGCATTCACAGCAACCTGGATGGAACTGGAGATCATTATTTTAAGTAAAGTAACTCAGGAATGGAAAATCAAACATCATAGGTTCTCACTTACAATTATAAGTGGGAGCTAAGCTATGAGGATGCAAAGGCATAAGAATGATATAATGGACTTTGGAGACTGTGTGAAGGGTAGGAGTGGGGTGAGGGATAAAAGACTACACATTGTGTACAGTATACACTGCTAGGGTGATAGGTGCACCAAAATCTCAGAAATCAGCACTAAAGAACTTATTCATATAACCAAATATCACCTGTTCCCCAAAAATCTGTTGAAGTAAAAATTTAAAAAAGATAACAAGATGAAGGCTTTCTGCAAAGACAGATCTATTTTTAAATGAAAATTCCAGATTTAAAAAATGCTATAATTAATGCATTTTAAATTTCATCCATTATTAATCTTATTCTGGATATATACTACTATAATGTAATATGATTTCCTATTATAGTAACAACTTGTGGTTTTAATTTTCATTTACCTCACTGCATTGTGAGGCTATGGAACAGTTGGAGAAGCCATACATTGTTGGTATATCCACTTTGGAAATCTCTGAGGTATTTTGTATATTTTATTTTTTTAATTTTTAATTAAAATTTTTGTTATAGATACATAGTGGGTGTATATATTTATAGGGTACATGAGAGGCTTTGATACAGGCGTGCAATGTGAAGTAATCACATCATGGATAATGTATCCATCCCTCAAGCATTTATCCTTTGTACTACAAACAACCCAATTACGTTTTTAAAGTTATATTAAAATATACAATTAAGTTATCATTGATTATAGTCATGCTTTGGAAATTTGTCTAGCAGTGTCTATTAAACACTTATGTACATAACCTATGATCAAAGATTTCTGCTCCCAGGTGTTCATCCAACAGAAATGCACAAACACACACAACAGAGGGAGGTTCAAGAATGTGCATAGATACACTTTTTTATTGCCAAAATGAAAAACAAGCTAGATTCTCAACCACAGCAGAATGGATAAATTGTGGTATATTTACACAAAGGAATACTATGTATGAAAACAAATAAAACTACATGTATCTTTATGGATAAATCTCACATAAACAATATTGGGTGAGAGAGGCAAGCCATAAATGACTGTGCATTATATAATTTCATTTAAATGTATTTCTGAAACGGGCAGAACTAAGTTATGATAGAAGTCTACCTGTAAGGAGGAGAGGGCCAATGACTGGGAAAAGCCATAGTGAGGCTTCTGGCTGCGGGTACTGCTCTATTCATCAATCTGGGTAATGATTTCACTGGTAAATTCATTTTGTGAAAACGTATTGAACTGTACACTTATGACTTTTATCTATAATATATGGAAAACTATTTAGAGAGAAAAAAGGATGAATGGAGTGTGACAAGAGAAGCAAAGATTCAAACCCAAGCAAGTCCAGATAAGATCTAGATGTGAACCTTCGCTCCTACTGGCTCCCTTGTCTTTGCTTTGGCTTCTTTGGAGCCTAGTTGTTTCTCTTGCCTTTGGTTTTGTAAGATATTTTCCAATAATTCCTCCAACCCCCTGCATTTCTGTTGTTGTGGTGGTGGTTATACTATCTAAACAAATCTGGAAGGTGTTTCCTTAACTTGGGGTTTTTTGAAAGAAAAAATAAGAATTTGCTAAGAATAATCTGAACCCACACACTGAAAGAGAGTTATACATTTTTTATTCTACCTACTAGTTACCAGAAGTGACACTCTCTCATCAAATTCTGACACATAATCCCTGAACAACACAATTTATGAGAAACTTTAATGGAAACATAGCACCAAAAAGAAATTTCCATAGATACTTTTAAGAGCAATTTAATTACTTTTTAAGGGCAGATTAACTAAAGTATATTTAACTAAAATTACTATATTATCTGAGCTCTTTTCATTCAGAGAATCAACTCAGAATAAGCAAATGTTCCATTGTCCAACCCCTAGAAAGAACCTCTGGAGATTTCATTTTAAAGTAAGACAATGAGGCTCATGAGAAAACTGATAAATTAGGTATATATTAAAGTGGCTAGATGTATGTGTTTATGATGCAAGGCTGTTAACAGTGACATTTGAATAGTTCATGGTTTGGGAGGATTTTCAGAATCAAATGATCAGCTACATTCAACTACCTTTGGCCCCATATGTATTTAAAATACTTTAATTTCAAAGAAGCTTTCAATGGATTAAAGTTTATCTGAGAGAGTCTTAACTTATGATGCTTTCATACAGGTGACTTTGTTAGCAAACCTCAGTTGTTTTGTCTGTAATAGATAATTTACAGCAAGGCACTAACCCCAGTAAAAAACAAAGATTTGCGAAAACATTGCTACCTTGAAATTCTTGAATACTAGGTCTTTTACTTTGTAAAGGGATTAGTCTGCTGAGTTATAAGAGGCTTATTTTGGCTTGTTATTAATTTAACATTTCAAAGCATCTATTCACAAGATTATATTTAATTAAATATTAACGTGCAAAAGTTTAAGTTACCTCCACATGTAATATCTCTATCAATCCTCAAAAATTGCTACATGAAAGGAAGAATGGATGTTATGCTTACTTTTTCAGAAAGAAAAGTGAACACTTGAAAAAAATTGGGTACTTGGTTTATGGACATGTTTTTTGTAATGGGCAGAACCAGGGCTCAACTACAGGTTTCTTCCCTTCTAATAAAGTGCTCTTTTCAGTAGTTTTCCTATATATTAGATAGATACATATTGTACAAATTGATTTAGATCCAGTCTCTTTATAAGAATGGACTTTTCTCTATATAACCCACATCTGTTATTAAAAAACATTTTAATACAAATTCATGTACAAATTTTATTCATATTCATTATTTTATTATTCAAATTTATAACCTCATGTCAACAAGTAACTTAGGTCATTTATCTTTCCACCCAGAAATAGGGCAACTTAATATTTTCTATATAAATGGCATACAAATTTTCTATTTGTCTGCTTTATTGGTCCCAAAGAAGCCCACTAAACTGTGAAACTTCCACTGTGTGCAGAATGAAAGGACTGTAGAATGTCCCTACTACTATGATTCATGGAGTGAAGAATATTAGAATGTGAGATGTTGGTTATTTCCTTCACATGTTTTCTCCTTCCTCTTTATTCTTTTTCTTTTTTTTTCTTTTCAACCCACTGGATTCCTTTGAAGCTTCTATTTTCAACTGTTAATTTGTAGTTGATTTTTTTGGGTCCCTGAGTTTCACCTTTCCCTACTTTCTACTGAATGCTTTCTTCCTTCCCTGGTCTATGTTGCAACCAGTACACAAGGACAGGGGAAACTCTCTCTTTAATGCAAACAGCCCAATTTTGAAACAGTTGTCTTGCTAACCCTTTCTTCCAATTTCCCACCCCTGTGAAGAAGCTTTCCCAACATTAATAGTGTGACACTCTTTTGGTTAGATTTGGTCTACATTATATTTCACTTACTTGTATTTCCCATCTCATTCTCTTGGTGGTTCACCACCTGAGGGCAGAGTTCTTTTCTTGCTCTACCTCTAGCAGAGTACCTAAGAGAGAAACTTGAACAAAAGCTTCTTCTTTAAACCTAATTGTTCAAGTCCTGATGAGCCAGTTTTTGCCTTCTCCAAATATTTGTATCATTGCTCGCTTTCTCTCAACTCCTTTTCAAGTATCTGGCTCAGCATTTCTTACTGGTCAATGAGAGTGGCTTGAACTCTTACTATGTAATTCTTCTCCACCAAAGACTTTTATTCTGGTATTTGGAGGTGGGGTGGGGAAGAAGGAAGACTAGACAGAAATCATGCACCCAAAAATGTTTAAAGGCTTGTTGCTAAGAGAAAATTGTAACTATGTCATATTCAAGTGTATTTTTAACCTGCTAAAATGTGTTTCTCCTTTTTCTAATCACAAAAGTCAGTGTAAACTATTTAATTCCACAATCACAGGATGAAGAACTAAAAACAGCGTAGCCTGAGGCAAGAAGTGAGCATCCTCACACTCCATCCTCATTAGTGAGGATAAATGTGTCATCACGGGGCAGTCCATTATGTATCCCTCATTTGTGTATTAATTAAAAAGAAAGCTTGGTGGTAGCATGAATCTGTATGACAGAAAACCATACAGTTGTCTAACTTCAAAAAATAGTGGTAAAAAAGCAGTTTTATGTTCTAATTAAAAAGGCTTATATTTTAGTATTACACGCCATTGCACATATGTTCATGGCTCTCTGTCTCCCATGCTACCTCTCAACCATGTTACTACTGTTAGAACACTGCCTTTTGGATAGGAATTGAAGAGCAGAGGGAGGAAAGGAAGTTTTTCAAGAAGAAAAGGGATTTCCATTGTTTCCAGGAAACTGCTAAAATATGTATATGTGTATGTGTTTTCTGAGCATTTCTCACACGTTTTCAAGGCTCAGTTTCCCACCTCTGATTTTTTTTCTCCATTTTCTGCCTAGCCTGCTCATTGCTAGCATCAACAGATGGGATCCCCCAAATGTGAGAAAGTGTGATTAGACAGTGACTCCATGGGACAAATGGAGGACTTCTTTGCAAATGGGAGAGGGAAGTGTTCCTATATCTGTTTTGGAATGCGAAAGCAGAGTTTTTGCTCAGATTTTTTCTCCAAAATTATGGGAACTGATTCAAATGTAAAACTTGGCCAACATCTTGTTCTTAAGATGATGCATAAACACTGATTGCCTTAAATGCTTAAAGGAGACTTTAGGACTTTTTTTTTCTTAGGACAATTAGAAGCTAACCAAAAGGCAATGTGTTGGAAATGTACATGTTAAATTTCCATTGTACCAGAAAGGAAAACATATAGAATATTGGCTACTGTCCAGTGACTCTCTTTCACATGCTTTCTGCTCCTTGTTGTGAATTTAGAAAAGTTTTTAGTTTTTGTGTGGTGTATAGGTGGACTCTGCCATACATATGATTTGAGACATGAAGGACAAAGGGGGTTCTCCCTTTACATAAGATACATTTTAAAATAAGAGAAAGTATGAAGTATTGTTCTCTTCTTCTTCCTGGACCATGACTTACTTCCATCAGCACAGCAATTTTGATTGTGTCAGGATATGAACCGTTTTGGCAAATGGGAGCTAAGTGCTTTTTAGGTTTAAATATTTAAATAAATAAATGGAAATCAGGAAAAAGTCATAGTTTCCAAGTGAATAAGATAATTTCTTTAAAAAAAATGTAGAGCTCCTTAGAACTACAGCTGTAAGATTCAGGCATTTTCATATTTATGGCATCTTTTAAGTCAAATATTTTTGTTTTACTGTGAAATTTGTACAGATAAGTAAAACTTCATGAAGAAACAGTGATTTCTATCCAAGTTCTCATATTTAGAAATAGAATTGTCCCCTCACCTCCATTCTTATTCCATTCACTCTAGAGTGGAAGTGAAACTAGTACTGCCAGCCATCTTTGAAGTCCAGAATTTCTGGACATCAGCTTAGCTTTCAGTCTACACATGACTGAAGATCTTAGCCAATAAAATTACATTTATAATTGTGCATTGTGACTTGTGAAAGTCATTCTTTATGGTCGTTAAACTATATTCATGATATCCCTAGAACAATACTTCTTTCAGACAAGTTATACATGAATCAGCAACTGTAGATAATGTAGGATATTAAGTTTAAAAATGAATGTAAGACTAGAGGGAAAAATATTTCTCCTCCCACAGAATTATACCCATTAGTGACCTTTGCAGTCATCATCTCCATCTTTTGCGCTCATCCGTCACCCCACTTTTGCCTAAAGTGTTTTAATTTGATCTTTGTTGTACATGCTACTCAAAGCCCTCGGATGATGACAATAATCAAGGCAAACGAGAGAAAATCTGAAGCCATAGTGGGCTCTTATTGTCCCTCCACCTGTGTGAAGAAAAGAAATACGATTGAAAATATTCTATTAGTCTTTCATATTTTCTTTCCTTTAAAACCCACCCCATTCCATTCCTGGGAATTCATTTGTCAGAAAAATACTGTATCTTCTAAGGTATTGTTTTTAGATAAACTGTTTTTTTTTTTTTTTTAATTCCAGCTATTAAAAAGAAATTCCACTCCCCTTCTATCCTAGAGAAATGATTGTTGAATTTGAATAGTCACACTAGGTACATTTAAATGAAGGCTTCCAATTCAAAATATTGTTTTTCTTCAAAACGTATTAAAATTACTTGCTACAGACTATACGTTGTAAAATAAAAGTTAATCAATAAAAATGACCCCTTTCATTTCAAAGCAAAGCTTGCTATTCTGGAAAAATAACCTCTCAGTGAGAAGTAAAACACTGCCAAATGGAAAGCGTCAAATAAGAACTGCCAAATGGAAAATGCCAAATGAGAATCATTATTGTCATTTTATCATTTCTCTCCACTCTTAAAGATTCTCTGAAGCAACAGGAAAACCTGATTTACTTTTGTATCTATTACCATAGAACTATGGGGAAGAACTAAACTCAACTACAGTCTGTTCTTTGCTTTATGTAAGCTGTTTTACTCCCATCATAATCACCGATAGTGACCCTCTTTCCCATCTGTTGATTTTTTTTTTCCTTTGCTGAAAGAGTGCTTTGGTTTCAAAAATACAGATCTCAAAATCATTAACCTAGAAAGAACCTGGCCTTCATTCAGTTCGTTTATGGGATGTTAAAGCAGTCTCAAGGGTTTGCTAAAATAAACTAACGGGCTGTAGAGGAGAGTAACACACCATCTGGCCAAGGCAATGAGGCTGAGAATGGATAGCCTAGGTAATTACTTTAGGTGAATCTATTACAATACATGGAAATGACAGAAAGGTTGGATATTTTCTTTCTTTGCCCTGGGTGTCTTCCTACGGTCTGAACGATGGAACAGTCAGCTGGAAAAAAGAGGAATCCAGGGATAATGTAGAGAAATGATGGCATGAGTGATGGGACCAGTAGTAAGAGACATCAATGACTTACGATTCCACCAGACCTCTGCTGTTCAATGAAGATGGAAATTCTGTTTATGGAAAAGACTCATGGAAAGGATTCTGTGTAAATATGCCTACATACATTGAATTACTCAGCTCACTAAGTAATCCAGTCAATGTAAAAGGAAAACTGTATCAGAATAGATTTATGCCCCATTAATTTATATTTTATAAACATGGATATCTTAACTGTCTCTCAGATCTCTTCAGAAAGAGCTTTCCTTGACTCAGACCTACATTTTATCAATTAAGAAATACCTCTTGAGGCAAACCTGCTTATAAATGGGTGACCTGACCTCTATCTTTCAGAATTAGGACATATCTCTATCCACACTACTTCCATCTTCTCATCTCTCCCCACCTATCAGCCCACTCTGACAGAGCTTGTGCCCCAGTCATTCTATGGAAATAGTTGCTTCCTGTTTGCCAAATACACAGTCAGGCAATGTGACTTCATACTACTTGACTTCTCAGGATCTTCCAATGCAATCATCTCCTTCTTCTCAGGATATTCTCTTATGTTTGCTTTCAGGGTGCTGTACTCTTCTGTAACAGCTTTTCCAGGCATTTCACCCCTTTCCATCCCCTAAATATCAATTTTCACAGGACTCAGTTTATAGGCCCGCTCTGCACTCTCACTAGGTAATCATCTTTTCTGATGACATTAGAAACCATCATTATACAACATTGAAGAGGTTAAGTAAATACCCTGGGGTCCTGAACTGAAAAGGGAAATAGCAGTATGAAGGTGCGATGCATCCTCTAGCTGTATCCACTGACAAGACCTAGCACCAGTGATCAACCCAAGATCAATGAATAGCTAGATTGTGTTCTTTAAATACCATTTTCTACTAAAAAAACTGGGGTTCCCAAGAGAAATGTTCGACTCTAGGTATAAGGCAGGAAATGTGTCAAAATTGTCCAGAAACTAAATTAAGAGGCTTTTACCAAATGAAACAATAGACCTAAGCAATGATCCTCAATGGCTGCTAATGTCAGAAAAAGCAAGAAAACTAAACATTTTGTGCCAATATGAATATGTGTGACCAAAAATAATTAAATCTGAGCCTCCTAAAAATCTGTAGATGTAAGTACAGTGGTTCCGCCTTATCTGTAGTTTTCCTTTCTGAAGTTTCAGTTACCTGTGGATCAACTGAGTTCTGAAAATATGGAATAGGAAATTCCAGAAATAAACAATTCATAGGTTTTAAGTGGCACATCATCCTGAGTACCATAATGAAATCTCACACCATCCTGCTCCATCTCCACCCAGGACACAAACTACTCCTTTGTCCAACAGATCCACCCTGTAGATGCTACCTGCCTATTAGTTACTGAGTAGCCTTCTCGATTCTCAGATTGTCATAGAATCACAGTGCTTGTGTTCAAGTAAACCTTATTTTACTTTATAATGGCCCCCAAAGCATGAGAACACTGTAGCTAATTTGTAAATGAAACCTTATCATACGTATGTATGTGTAGGAAAAAAACACAGTGTCTACAGGGTTCTGTACTGTCTGTCATTTCAGGTATCTACTGGGGGTCTTGGAATGTATTCCCCACAGATAAGAAGGAACTACTATACTAATTTACAGAAAGAAATGGAGAAAGACAAAATAATGGGAAAAATGACTCTATGGTGATGCAATCAGAAAAAATCCAGTTTTTAAGACTCTCTACCAGACACCAAGAATTTAGTTTATCCACAAATAAATTGCGAGAGAGAGAGAGAGGGAAGGAAAAACGTACAGAGTAAAAGAAATGTAAGAAAAAATAAACTAACTATAATGTGTCCACTTTATCCCAACCCTGATTCAAAAACAATCTGGAACTAATAATTTATGAACAGTTAAGGGAATTGTGACACTGACAGAATATATAATATTAAATAATTGTTACTTTAGTTGTTATAATGATATTGTGACTATATTTTTATAGAGTGCTCAACTTGTAGAAATCCATACAGACTTATGATGCAAATTATATATCCAGGAGTTTATTCAAAATAATCTAGTAATGTTAACATCAGTGATGGGGAGGAGGGGATAGGGAATGGAGGGTGTAGTTAAAACAAGACAGGCCATAAGTCAATGATTGTTTAAACTGGGTTAAGGGCACATTGTATTGGTGTCTTTTGTGTGCCTTTTAATCTATAATAAAAAGGTTTTTTAAAAAACCATATGCTCATGTTGACTGAACTTATATAATTAGTCCTGCTCTCCTCTGATCACAGAAGTTATATATGCTTATGCCTTGACATCTCAGGATCACTGGTTTATAGAAATCTCAAACTTACTGTATGCAAAACACAACCCAAATTCTCTAAGGTCCACTAAAATAACAAGAGCAATAAAACCTGTGTTTGTGTGTGAGTGTGCAGAACATGCAGGTTTATAACATAGATATATGTGTGCCATGGTGGTTTGCTGTACCTATGGACCCATTCTCTAAGTTCCCTCGTATCACTCTCCACCCCCCAACAGATGCTAGTGTGTGTTGTTCTCCTCTCTGGGTCCATGTGTTCTCATTGTTCAACTCCCATGTATGATTGAGAACATCCAGTATTTGGTTTCCGTTTCCTGTGTTAGTTTGCTGAGGATGATGACTTCCAGTTTCATTCATGTTCCTGCAAAGGACATTATTGCATTCCTTTTAATGGCTGCATAGTATTCCATGGTGTATATGTACCACATTTTCTTTATCCATTCTATCATTGATGGTCATTTGGGTTGGTTCCATGTCTGCTATTGTAAATAGTGCTGCATTAAACATATGTGTACATGTGTCTTTATAGTAGAATGATTTATATTCCTTTGGGTATATACTCAGTAATGTGATTGTTGAGTCAAATGTTATTTCGGTTCTAGATCCTTGAGGAATCTCCATACTGTCTTCCACAATGGTTGGACTAATTTACATTCCCACCAGCAGTGTAAAAGTGTTCCTATTTCTCCACAGCCTCACCAGCATCTGTTGTTTCTTGACTTTTTAATAATTGCCATTCTGACTGGCGTGAGATGGTATCTCATTGTGGTTTTTATTTGCATTTCTCTGATGATCAGTGAGGTTTAGCCTTTTAAAATATGTTTGTTGGCTGCATAAATGTCTTCTTTTGAGGAGTGTTTTTTCATATCCTTTGCCCATTTTTTGATGGGGTTGTTTTTTTTTTCTTGTAAATTTATTTAAGTTCCTTTTAAATTCTGGATATTAGACCTTTGTCAGATGGGGGGTGATATGGTTTGGCTGTGTCCCCACTGAAATCTCGACTTGAATTGTATCTCCCAGAATTCCCACATGTTTTAGGAGGGACCCAGGGTGAGGTAACTGAATCATGGGGGGCCAGTCTTTCCTGTGTTATTCTTGTGATAGTGAATAAGTCTCACAAGATCTGATAGGTGTATTAGGGGTTTCTGCTGTTGCTTCTTCCTCATTTTCTCTCACCACTGCCATGTAAGAAGTGCCTTTCACCTACTGCCATGATTCTGAGGCCTACACAGCCATATGGAGCTGTAAGTCCAATTAAACCCCTTTTTCTTCCAAGTCTTGGGTATGTCTTGAATATGGACTTATAGAGTATATTTGTACCAGGAGAGTGGGGTGCTGCTGAAAATATTCCTGAAAATGTGGAAGCAACTTTGGAACTGAATAACACATTTGGAGCAGAATAAGGGGTTGGAACCGTTTGGAGGGTTCAGAAAAAGACAGGAAAATGTGGGAAAGTTTAGAACTTCCTAGAAACTTGTTGAATGGATTTGAACAAAATGCTAACGGTGATATGGACAATGAAATCCAGTCTGAGTTGGTCTCAAATGGAGATGAGGAACTTGTTGGGAACTGGAGCAAAAATGACTCATGTTATGTTTTAGCAAAGACACTAGTGGCATTTTTCCTCTGCTCTAGTGATTTGTGGAACTTTGAACTTGAGGGAGATGATTTAGGGTATCTGGTGGAAGAAATTTCTAAGCAGCAAAGCACTAAAGAGGTGACTTGGATGCTGTTAAAGGATAAGGGAAGGAGGGAATAAAAGTTTGAAAAATTTGCAGCCTGACTATGTGATAGAAAAGAAAAACCCATTTTCTGGGGAGAAATTCAAGCTAGATGCAAAAATTTGCACAAGTAGCAAAGGGCCTACTGTTCATCCCCAAGACAATGGGGAAAATGTCTCCAGGCCATGTCAGAGACCTTCATGGCAAGCCCACCCATCACAGGCCCAGAGGCCCAGGAGGAAAAAGTGGTTTTGTAGGCTGGGCCCATGGTCCCTGTGCTGTGTGCAGCCTAGGGACTTGGTGCCCTGTGTACCAGCTGCTCTAGCTTTGGCTGAAAGTGGCCAATGTACAGCTCAAGCTGTGGCTTTAGAGGGTGGAAGGCCTAAGCCTTGGCAGCTTCCACATGGTATTGAGCCTGTGGGTACACAGAAGTCAAAAATTGAGGTTTGGTAACCTCTGCCTAGATTTCAGAAGATATATGGAACCACCTGGATGCCCCGGCAAAAGTGTGCTTCAAGGGTGGGGCCCTCATGGAGATTCTCTGCTATGGCAGTGTGGAAGGGACATGAGGGGTTGGAGCCCCCACAAAGAGTCCCTTCTGGGGCACTACCTAGTGGAACTGTGAGAAGGTCACCATCCTCCAAACCCCAGAATGTTAGATCAACCGACAGCTTGGACCGTGCACCTGGAAAAGCCACACACACTCAAAAGCCAGCCTGTGAAAGTAACCAGGAGGGAGGCTATACCCAGCAAAGCCATGGGGCAGAGCTGCTCAAGACCATGGGAACCCACATCTTGCATCAGCGTGACCTGGATGTGAGACCTGGAGTCAAAGGAGATTATTTTGGAGCTTTAAAATTTGACTGCTGCCTTGTGGGATTTCAGACTTGCATGGGGCCTGTAGCCCCCCTTTTTTGGCCAAATTCTCCCATTTGGAATGGCTATATTTACCAAATACCTATTATCCCATTGTATCTAGTTTGCTTTTGATTTTACAGGCTCATAAGTGAAAAGGACTTGCCTTGTCTCAAATGAGAATTTAGACTGTAGACTTTTGGGTTAATGCTGAAATGAGTTAAGTCTTTGAGGGACTGTTGGGAAGGCATGATTGGTTTTGAAACGTGAGGACTTGAGATTTGGAGGGGCCAGGGGTGGAATGATATGGTTTGGCTGTGTCCCCAGTGAAATCTCAAATTGTATCTCCCAGAATTCCCACCTATTATGGAAGGGACCTGGGGGAGGTAACTGAATCATGGGTGCTGGTCTTTCCTGTGCTATTCTTGTGGTAGTGAGTAAGTCTTATGAGATCTGATAGGCTTATCAGGGGGTTTCCGCTTTTGCTTCTTCCTCATTTTCTCTTGCTGCCACCAAGTAAGAAGGCCTTTTACCTCTTGCCATGATTCTGAGGCCTCCCCAGCCATGTAGAACTGTAAGTCCAATTAAACCTCTTTTTCTTCCCAGTCTCAGGTATGTCTTAAAAATGTACTAATACAGGTAGATTACAAAAATGTTCTCCCATTTGGTAAGTTGCCTACTCACTCTGATGATAGTTTCTTTTGCTGTGCAGAAGCTCTTTAATTAGATCCCATTTGTCAGGTTTGGCTTTTGTTGCTTTTGGCGTTTTTGTCAGGAAGTCTTTGTCCATGCCTATGTCCTGAATGGTATTGCCTAAGTTTTCTTCTAGGGTTTTTATGGTTTTGGGTTTTGCATTTAAGTCTTTAATACATCTTGAGTTAATTTTTGTATAAGATGTAAGGAAGGGGTCCAGTTTCAGTTTTCTGCATATGGCTAGCCAGTTTTCCCAGCACCATTTACTGAGTTGAAGATCCTTTCCCCATTGCTTGTTTTTTTCAGAATAAAACTTGTTTTCTCCTAGTCTCTCCCCACTCAGTACTTTTTGCAGCATACACCCAGTGGCTGGGTGCCATCCTTAATTCTTCCCTCTTCCAAGCCTCTCCACCCAATCCAACATCATGATTGTTAGCTCCACCATCAGCAATCATTAAAATAAGTCCAAACTTATCTCTTCTGCCCCTTCAGAATCTAGGCTACCATCATCTCTCACATAGACTACTGCCATAGCCTATTAATTCATCTCTATTTTCTATACTGGTCTTAAATACAATCATTTTCCACATAACAGACATAATGATACTTTACAAATGTGAATTGGATCATGTTTAAAATCTCTTAATTGCTTCCCATTACATTTAGAATAATATCTAAATGTGCCCTATCCTCCAAGGCCATACTTACCTCTTATACCTCACTCACTGGCAGCTCAGTGACCTCCAGCCATGTGAACTTGAATACTCCAAGTTCCCTCACATATGGAAGATTTCAGCACTTGCTATTTCCACTGCTAAGAATGCCACTTCTATGATCTGTTCACCCTGGGATTTTTAATTCAGAAGACCCTAAAATCCTTCCTCTTCACCCTTTATTTGCCATCAGAGCACATGCTCCATTTTCATTGTGCTTGATTTATAATTACACATTTATTTGCTTATATTTTAATTACATGTGTCCCATTGAACCATGAATTCCACAAGAGAATCCAATTTCAGTTTAGTGCATCAATATTGAGTGTTGTCTAGCATGTAGTAGGAACTCAATAAATATTTGTTAAATAAAAGCAGGAAGATGGATAAGTCCTATTACAAATTGAATATGATGCTTGTATTCCAAGTTTTAGAAGGTAGACCATTTGGAAATGTAAATATTTAAGTATTAATGTTCATTTTAAATGTGGTGAGAATTTTAAAGAACAATCTAATTGGTACATGAAGTTAAGTCTAACACTCACAGTAACTCACAATTTAATAATTCCATTCAGGTACGCTCAGGTTGAAATTGAAATCTTATTTCCCGTGTTCACTTTTAAAATCTCACCTGTACCTCAAGGAAATAGTTATAAGATAAAAGAAGCTAAATGCTATTTGAAGCTTAACAATTTGCTTTTTTTCAAATTTTGTATAAAAGTGCCTCAGAGTAAATGGAAAATGTTTGTTTCCTCATCTTAAGTCATATAGCTCTACATTATTTAAATATGTGTTTGAAGTGTAATTTCACCTGTATTTTGAAATAAGATTTGTACATATTTACCATAAGAAGAAGCACAGTTCTAAGAATGTGAGTTCAGTAGAAAGCAGTATGTGTGGTCATAGAATCATCGTCTTAAGGACCCTTACTTCAATTCTTTCTGTAACATAAAGGAAGGAGACTCTCATAGATATCTGAAGTTCCTGGCACAGGCCATGTGAAGTAGGACTGTACATCCTAAGAACAGAGGTGCAACTCCATGGAGATAGTGATCCAGAATTGGGGAGCAGAGGGTAGAATCTAGTAAAGGTCTTGAGCAGCTCTATCTCAGAGACTTGTACTGGAAGAAGATGGAAAAACAAGCAAAAAGTAGAGTTCACTGAAAGAGTTTAAGCTCCAAATGCAATGCAGATATTTATAGCACATTTAATAAGGGAAGATAATATATTTTTCTGTCCCCTTTTGAGTCAGACCATTTTGTTCTAGGCCAGTAGTTCTTAACTTTGAACACACAATAGAGTTACCTAGACAGTTTTAAAATGCCCAGTGCACAGACCATATTCTAGACCTATCAAATCAGATTCTGTGGAAGTGGTCAGAAATTTTTTAAACTACCCAACTGATTCCAACGCGTAGTCAAGATACACTGTTCCAGGGTTTTCTCAGAGAAGGGGATGATGCAGATGGTTATAAAATTCACACACACACAGACATTTGCTCACACATTTATATATTGAGAATATATTTGTTATTGTGTGTGCAAAGCCAGACGCACATTAGCTTTTGTTATCATGTACCAAAATCCTAAAGAATTTTAAATCTTTATCTCCCTCAACATACCTCCCTAAGTAAATGAGAGAAAAGTAGAACAAGTTGTATTAAAATGTTTTAAATATGTATGAGTATTTATCTTCCCAAATTTAACCATCCACGTACATAGATACATTGATACATAAGTCCAGTGTACCTCTCCTGGGAATAGGGAAATCTCCCCACTTTGAAATGTCTTCATCTCCCCCTTTCCCTTGTGGCCTCTGAAGTTCTTTGACCCAGCTCACCATCTGATGTGGGAGTAGGCGAAGCGGGCTAGGTTTGGATTCCACTGTGTAGCAACAGAGGTTAAAGAAGGCCCACTCTGTGGTTTTGCCTCAATATGGTATGATTTCAAGACAATAAAAATCCTACACACTGGCAAGATTCATTGCCTTTGGCTTCTGTATATGTTCTGGGTTTTGTTTGTGCCAGATTTGAGGACAGAGAGAGTGTGAAAAAGGTAAAAGAATCATAGGTCACCACACTCAGAGGTGTAATTGTGTATTTAATTTCTGCCCTTTACACTTGTTTGTGAGTTCATGAAAGGAAAGATCACATCTGTTTGATTCACCATTGTACCCTGCAGTTGTGTGACAGACTGGCAGATAGCAGGTCCTTGATGAATAATTGTTGACTGAATAAATGGAGGAATAATTGAGACCAAAAGAATTCCAATTTAAGAAAGGAAGTGCCATATTGAATACTACCAGTACATTATATAATAATTCAAACACAATTCATGTTGTTCAGTGTATGAATTGATACATAACTGCATTTCTACCTTTCTGGTAACATGTCATCGCTTTGATGATCTTTTTATACAAATCTAATTTGTATTATAGTTTCAGTACATATTTAAAAATTTGGTTCACTTTTGGTTCCTAGTAAATATGCATAACTCAGTTTCTCTAGTTTTTCTTTTTGTATTTATGAAAAAAAGTTTTCTGACTCATTTGTGTGGTCATTGTTTGCTACATTCTTTAATCCAAATTTGTATTATATATTCCTTTGCTCTTCCAGTGACACATTATACTTTTAAATATTGTTGTGTAGTTGAATTAGATTAAGAAACTACAGGTTAAATACATTATGGCACATTAAGTGAGCAAATATGCAATAGTCATTAATTTTGTTAATTTATGGGCATGTAATGACATAGAAAAATGTTCATTACCTAGAATTAAAAGAAAAAAGCAAAATGAAAGAACAGTATCTAGGGTATAATAGCATTTCTATAAATAAATATATTCTTATGGAAAATTAAATGACTCTAAAAATATACACCAAAATTCTAAAAGCAATAGTTTTTAATTTTCATCATTTTCTCAATCTTAAGTCATCTGTATCACTTTTCAATAATAAAGAGAAAACTCAAACTATTATTTTAAAATGTGTCCAGGCACAGTAGCTCACACCTGTAATCCTAGCACTTGGGAGGCAGAGGAAAGTGGATCACCTGAGGTCAGGAGTTTAAGACCAGCCTGGCCAATGTAGTGAAACCCCCATCTCTACTAAAAATACAAATTTTATCCAGGTGTGGTGGCACTTGCCTGTTATCCCAGCTACTCGAGAGGCTGAAGCATAAGAATTTCTTCAACTTGGGAGGCGGAGGTTGCAGTGAGCTGAGATTGCACCACTGCACTCCAGCCTGGTGACAGAGTGAGACCCTGTCTCAATAAATAAATAAATAACAATAAATAAAATGTATTGCAGGTATTATAGTTCATTGCACCATGCTAAAGGAAATAAAACCCCATAATTAGTCATTTAAAATAATGACATACCTGTATGACATAAGGCAGTTTAAAAAGTTGACTAAAAGGAGATTATCCAAATCACCATATTGAAAATGGAGAATGCTCTGTGATCCATTGCCAATATTGGATAATTTGTCCACTGACAATGAAGATAAAAGGATAATAAAAATATATTGCCAAAATATGGGCAGATTTCTCTCTATAGTTATTCCTGGATGCAAAGAATTAGGTGGCTTCTCTTAGATTAAGTATATTGAAGAACTGTTGTCATCTAAGGAGATACATAACAAATTAGGTTACTTCTGAAAATGTCTGCACACACACACATACACGCACAGACACACACGCACGCACACGCACACAATTGATTTAAAAAGAAAAAGCCCTATAGGAGAAGTGGGCAGAATGACAAGGGAACCAGGCTTTCTGCCAGCATCTCCTAGACAGGAAAAATACCTCTTGAAATATTCATGAAATACTTTTTATCCAAGCAATTGGAAAAGATTATAATACATGTTTTAGAACAAGAGTCTTTCACAATGAACCTTTACTCCACAGAATGAGGATCGGCAACTTGCAAAACATTCCAAAGATAACACATGCTTTGATTTTCTTGGGTTGTCTGCTGCTACCGTGTTTTCTCACTTAAGCAGACCCCAAGACACCTACCATGGCTGTCATCCAGTACAACCACTGGCTTGCAGTCATTCCTCTTATCCCCAAGCTCCCAGAAATCATTCATCAATATTTTGTCAGCACTTCTGTGCCTGATCCACAAGGATGAATAAAGCCCTTGACACACCTCCCTGAAAAAGTCTCACCCCTAGACCATGGCACCTTTCCTTTGTAGTACTGAATACAATTACAACTTTACATAAAGGTGTCTAATTATTGATGTAATGTTTATCTTTCCCTCTAGACTGTAAACTCCATGTGGGTCGGTGTTGTGCCCAATTTTATTTGTCATTATATAATGATATCCTTCATAGGACTCAACCTACAGGAGTCACTCCATAAGCGTTTGCTGAATAGTTAAATAAATAAATCATTCTGAATGAAGTGGAAAAATGTGGCCCCCCAACGAATGGTGCCAGAGTAAATTATATTCATGATACTTTTAACTGTCAAGAATGAGGGACTACCAAAAGAAATTATCACATTTTTTAATAAAATTATCTGAGCAGTGAATAATTTTTATCACACAAGACAAATTATGAGAATATATAGCAAGGTTATGAGAGCTTTGAAGTGAGCAAGGATGAAGAAATGCGTCTGGGGGAAAAATTCTAAATTTTATAAATAATGGACTGCAAATTAATGATTAAGCCCAGGAAAGAAACTATGTGTTAAGAACTGCTTTATAAAGATGAGAGGGCAATAGTATATGACCACTAATCAGGTCAAAGGAGGCTGGACTAATAGATGAATTATACTTCCTTAAAATTAAGAGCTATCAACAAATGTTAAACTATCAAAGATACCCTCAACAAATGAAATGCAATACATAAAATGGGAAAATATATTTGTAGTACATGTAATTGACAACAGACTCATATCCAAGAGTACATAAATAGTTCCTATAAATCGATAAAGAAAATGCAGAAAATACAATTTAAATTTGAGATAAGACCCAAACAGGTAGTTCACAAACACACACAAAGCTCTCCCTATAATAAATATGCATCAGCTATCTGGGCAGGGGGATCTATCTTTTAGAATGGATAAAGTTAAAAAGATTGACAATGCCAAATGTTGACAAGTATGCAGAGCAACTGGCATTCTTATACCTTTTTTTGGAAACGTATCTGAACCTAGTCATACCCCATGACTCAGCAATTCTACTTCAAGGTATACACCCAACAAAAATGAGTACATGTATACAACAAAATGCAGGTACAATAAACTTTATGGTAGCATTATTTGTATTAGCCCTCAACTAAAAATAACCCAAAAGTCTATAAACAGAATGGATATATAAACCATGTTAGAGTCATACAATGAAATACTATGCAGCCATGTAAAGGAAATTTCTGCTACATGTAATAATATGGCGGAATTTCAAAAGCATAACGTAGATCAAAGAAGCTAGACACAAAAGAGTACATGCTACATTAGTCCATTCATACCAAGCTAAGAAACAGTTGGAAATAATCTCTGTCTTCTGTGTTAGAAATTAGAATAGTTGTTCCCCGTATGGGGTCGTGTCTGGAGAAAGGGATAATTAGAAGCTTATGATGTGTTATTGGTGTTTTTTCCTTGATCTGGATGGTGGTTACACAAGGATGTTCACTTTATGAAAATCAATTGAGCTGTACACTCATGATGCTACAGCTTTCTGTGGATTTATTATAGTTCATTAAAATGTTTATATTAACAAATAATATGCTGGACTGTATCACAGATGACATGAGGTAGTGCTTCTCCAGCTATGCTTCAAAGATAAGCTGCAAGACAGAAAAGAACAAACAATTTGGGAAAATTGTCTTACTAAAAATCCTGCGGCTTATTCAAATCAGCTTTTTTCACACTCACTTTATCACAGATCCTTAATAACAACTATTTGCATTTTTCAGAGTTATTGTTCTCTGAAATACACTTAGGAAATTGTGACTATAAATACACCAGAATTTGCAAGGTTCCTACAAGAACGGACAGGCTAGAAACTAGGACCAAAGGCTTCAGCGAAACTAGCAGTCAGGAGTGAGCAGCCAGGTGAGAAATTTAAATGCCAAAATTCAAAATATAACAGGGACAGTGCAGCTTCTCAGGTGTGATTGCAAGCAGCTCACGTAGCAGAGAATTAAGTAGAGAAAAAAAAAATTACTTTGTTTGAAAATTCCTCTGAATCATTAGGCAAGACTAAAGGCTATGGCCAATATTTTCACCAACAAGAAACTTAAACATTGAAGCAGTGCCCCCTACTCCATGCCAGTTTTGTCTTTTAATTCTTTGACGAACTATAATAAATCCATGGTCTACTAGAACCCTCATAGAGATGGTAAACCAAGACCTGCAAATAAAAATCACAAAACCCTATGATGAATCCGGGCCTGTAAAGAAAAGTCAGAATGCCAGTTATTCTTTTATTTTTCAATTGACAAGTAGTCATTGAATGAATGCCTACTCTGTGCCAGACATGGAGTGTGCAGTATAAGCCAGAAAACTTGGTTCCTTGTCTTTATAGAGTTTTGCAGCAGTAATGCATATTCACAGAATAATTGCAAATATATATTAGCAAAAAGACATACTAGATGCTATGGAAGCCTTGAGTAGTTACTGATACCTAATTTGTTGTCAGGATAAAAGTTGGACAAATAATTGTATTACACTATGCATTGCAGAAGTTTCAGAGAATAACAAATTATACAATGAAATAAAAGCTAAGCTTTTAGGACCTTGGGAATACATTTCTATATGATTAGTGATTGTTCTGTATTTTTACA
The DNA here is from genome assembly GCF_003255815.1 of Theropithecus gelada. NCBI lineage: Eukaryota > Metazoa > Chordata > Mammalia > Primates > Cercopithecidae > Theropithecus > Theropithecus gelada. The sequence continues at coordinate 121,952,579 of NC_037673.1, forward strand.
GCTATGTTGCTCTGCACGGAAGGATTTGATTTTTGGTATGCTAATACATATTTTTACCTCGGGGTCAAAAGCAAGAAAAATATGCATTAAATGATTGAAAAAGTGAGGAGTGTGTATGGGTACTCTTAATCCCAGATAACAACGTCTGTGCTGGCCTCTTTCAGATCAGAAGCAGCACCAATGAGGACAGCGGTTTTGTAGATGACATGGGATACACCCTGAAGTAAGGAGGGACAGAAAATGGCTTAACTGGTGCACAATAGGTTTGGGGGAGCCTTGGAACATGAGTTAGAATACTCTAGCTCCAGAGTCCCAATAAGAGTCAAATAGATGTTCTTCTGAAACAGCTTCTCTGGTCTGTGTCTCTTGGCTTTTTCTATCCTGCTCCTACCGTGTTAGTTGCTATGACTTTCATTCTCCACCTCGTGGCATTTACTCCCTCATTGCTATTTTCTCATGTCTTCTACTTACTACTTTCTATCTGCTTCTCATTTTCCATTCTGCTCTACCCTATTATCAGTTCCCTTCTTGAGTTTCACATTCAAACATACGCAGAAAGAATTGTATTGGGACAGTTCTTCACTCTCCAGAAGAAAATTTACCTGTTGACCAAGTTCTCCAGCCAGATTACCCCTTTGGTGTTAGTTCAGCCCAAATAAATAGGAGGAGGGGAACCGTTGCCCAAGGACAAAGCATGTGGTGTCCGCTGGAAGAAGTACCAGTGTTAGCCTTTGCCTTCAGAAGGGAATAGCAGTGTGGCATACAGTCAGAGCATTCAGACTTGCCCAGGAAAATGCCATTGTTCACCAATTAGGTAATATAAACCTGATTTCTGTTACCATGGCCATTGGTCTGGAGAGACCTGAGTCAGGACTCAACAGGGATGAACTGCAAATAAACATGGCGATAAGCCTGTGTGACCCCTTTAGTGTGACTTTATCTTTCACCTTGGGGAAAATGAGGCTGCTTAGCAAAAATCATAACTGACAATCTCTGGATTCTATGGATAAATGTGTTAAACCTATTAGGTAAATCTATTTACTATAACTTCTATGATAAAAGATATAATCCATAAGAAAATCACAAAAGGTGATAAAATGAGTAGAGGCAAAGTATGCTTAGAAATAACTTGGATGTAGCAGTTTTAGGAAAATATGAAGGCCTCCCACACCGCAATGAATAGTACAGAAGTATGGAATTCTTGGAAGTAGCAACATTTGTACATATAGGTAAATTCAATAAATTTCCAAGTTAGCTTGAGGAATTAGGATAAGAGCTAGAACTATCCTAACGTGTTCATGAAACTTTATTTATTTTTTGAAAAGGTGACTTATAAGTTAGTTGTAATAAACAGAGAAGTAGATGGATGAAAATGATAAAAAACTGGCTCATTCTCCATCCCTGGTCCTAAAACAGGATAAACTCCTTGTCCTGGCATTCTTCATGGTGGAGGTGGCTGACATTAGAGTCTGTGTTTATAATCTTTGTTAGCTCCTAATTTCGGCAGTCTGGTCCACATCACTAATTGGTTCTTTTAATAAGAGAAGACAAGGATGCTGGGTCAGGGCTCAAATATACTCTGAACAAATACTTCTGTGGTACCATAATTTGACCAGGGTCAGGGTTTTACAATACTCAGTTCCTACTCCTTTCTATCAGAGTAGATCTTCACCAGTCCTTCCTCTAGAGTTTTATATTCTCAGAAACAGAAATCCTAATCTTATTGTTTCTGCTGCTTTATCTTGCTTAAGCAAAATTTTGGTTAACTAATGTTGAATGCCAAAAATACTCATGGCCAGATTATAAACCAGTAAAAAAGCTTATCTAAGTCCTTTGCTCAAAAGAGCATTTTAAAAACCCTAACCTATTCAGTATCTTGACATGCACAAATTTAATATGATAGTATCTTGCCTTTCTTCACAAGAAATGATCACATTCTTCATTAGGGAACTGCTTACACAAAGAATCAGAATTATGAGCCACAAATCCTTAAATGGTCATCATGGGATATTGAGAAGTCTCATATTATAATCCTTAGGACGTGGGATCCTACTCCAGCTCTACCAATTATTTAGACAAGCTATATAAATACTCTTGGCCTCTCTTTTCCCATTCATAAAGTGAAAATAATAATAAAGCTAATTCACAGGTATATAGCAAGTATTAATTAACAAAGGTAGAATGCTCACACCAGTGCCTATCATCTAGTAAGCACCCAATAAGTGTTTTATTAGTTGGAGTACAACCTTAAAAGTATTTACGAATTTTATTAGAGAACAAACTTGACAGTTCATGAACCATCTGTGTTATCAGAGACAAAATAATTGATTGGACCCAAGGCCTGATATGGTACAGTGACTCATGCACTATTGAGTTTCCAGACCAGAGGCTTAACATAATTTGAGATGTCTATGCATTCTTGTCAAAGAAGAACCTAGCACTGTCCACCTATCTCAGCAGCAGATACAAAGGACCCCCTACAGGGAAGACACGATTTGGTGTTTTCAGAGGTGAATAAAGATAGCATTGCTTATATCTTCACAGAAACATGAATTCTCCTTTTGGGCCACCCTGAAGATGAAATGATATGTACAAAGCACGTTGCATAGCTTCTGCTGTAGAGTAGGTGCAGAATACAATGAGGGAACCATCCTTTCCCCATTCACTTACATTTTCTGAAGTAAACGCATGAGGAGACTAAATACACATCTCGCAGCATTTTTCAAAATAAGTCCTAAGAAACATTTTCCTCTAACCCCTCAACCTCTACCTCAACCCTTACCCTCATTGGCAAAGATTTCAAAGTTTACTTAGTTTGGGAAAAGTTACGTTTTCATGCGTAGGATGGAGTTTACAATGCTCAGAAGCATCTTAAAAGAAGGCCTGGAGAAAGAAAGCTATTTTAATCTTGTTTAGATTATCTGTTTATCTCTTGGCTCCCAGCAGCATTCACTGCATTGCTGGGAACTGCATTTACAAGGCTTTCTTGCCAAGGGAAGGAACTGTCAAAAACTGGAAGGTACAAAGAGAGAAGAATCCAGTATGTTCTTATTTCACTTTCAGTGGTGTCTCTTTTGTGGGCTGTATCTCCACCGTGGTTCTGAGACCATTGGAAAACTCTTCCCTCCATGGTTCTGGCTCCCAAAAGACAGCCTCAGAAGGGTTCTACTATCCCTTCTGAAAGCCTGTGGCTCTGGAAATACCATTTGGTGGTGGAGGAGGCAGTTTTTGCTTTTGCCCATCTGTGGGACACTCCACAGGTCTGTGTGTCTCTTCAGGTCTTCTCAACACTGTGTTAACAAGTTCCTAAGTTAAAATCCCTCCAGTTTTTCCTGTGATAATATTAGAACTCTGATAATACCATGAGTATTGTTCAACATATATAACAATGCAGAAGGTTTTGTAATGAAAAACTATTGTCATCCTTACTGGGGATATTTTGAGCTGTTGGGACATGTCTAAGTCACTCAGCAGACAAAGCAGATTTGGATGGGCCAATTTGAAAAAATACATACTTCATATTTATATGATTTTTTTTTTTTGGTTGACTATTTCACTTGATGAAATTAAGTAGTTGCTAAATAGATGCCATCCCACTTTGGCCTATGTAGTCAGAGCCTTCATCTTATTTCAAATAATGGCTTTTCCCAAAGGAAGTGTCTCCTTTCAGGATATCATAATAAGCTAATGGATATAGTGATCAATGTTGTGTGCGGTGGAACATTAGAAATGTGCCATAAAATATGGAAAACAATTTAGCCACTCTCTAATGCAGGCAATTCTTGTAAAAACTATACATGAAAAACATGTACCCACCATTTTTTTCAGGCCTTATGACAAGATTAGATGCAATAAAAACCTTGTCTTAGCAAATCAGCATGTTAGAGGATGCTGTCAGCAATAACTTTGCAAAGACATGTCCATTACCAAAGAGGGGCATTATCCTAAATTTACTCTCATTGAAGATTGATGTCTGCTATAAGCCACCATCTGTCTCTAGATTCCATGGGATTATAATGCCGCCACTCTGAACAGCGGGGGTGGTTTGTGGCTTCTGTTCTTTCTGCTTTTGCTTTTCACATCTGAAGATGGACAGGCGATTGTCAGAACAAAATGACAAAGTATGACTGACCATGTGAAGTGTGAGGATCAAGCGCAGAAAAACATTTTTTTCCCCTTAAGATGCAGAATGCATCAAATGAGTTTTTGAATGTGACTACCTCCCAGTGATTTATCCTAGTGAATGATCAGCTATTTTGTAATGAGAAGGTATATTTCAGCACATCTGGTCAATTTCACAGACTCCCAAACTAAATAGCTTAGTGACATTTTTACCAAGCAAATAAAGGTTTTCTTGTTTTGACTATCTTGCTGCTGTTGTTGTTAAAGGAATAAAACTTGTTAAAGGTTTTCTCTCAAAGCTGCTTATCTATTGAGTAGGAGTTTCCAACTTTCTCAATTACTCTTCATCAGTAGCATTTAACTATTCAGTTCCAATAAATGTTTACTAATAAATTATATATAAACTATATACATATAAGCTATAATACCTATATGTTATATACATTATAAAATATATGCAGCAATAAAATGTAGAACCATGAAATACAAATAAATGTACATAGAAGATTGAATATTTTTGCCCATAACCGATGAGCCATCTCTACCAGATTGCTGGATTAGAGCTCACAGCAGGCAGGCCATGTTGAGAAATCAGTTTTGATGCAGAGGTCCATTGAACTTGTGTCTTTTGGGGTTGGGGTTACCAGATAAAAATACAGAACGCCCAGTTATATGTGACATACTTAGACTACAATTTTATTTATTTTTCACCTGAAATTCAAACCTAATTGAGCATCCTGAGTTGTTTATTTATTTATTGGCACCAACTCTAGTTGCTGTCCAAATGCCTGAGTTTCCTTCTAATCCTTTTCCTACTTCTTCGTGCCTATTCCTCTCCCCAGCTCCCTCACCAGGTCTGCAATTGTTGTCTATTGGCACAGGGCTGACAGGTATAAGCCATGTGCTTTACTATAATTTCTTTAAATGCTATTGTCTGCAATGGGTTCTGTTTTGAGGTTTATCTCACCTGGTACCTGCCTAAACAGGACATTGCAAAGCCAGTCTTTGTATATCATTTAAGTTGATTGTGTGCATGCACATGTAGTGCTGCCTGAATTGGTTCATTTATCAATTATTTATTCAAAGCCTAATATGTTTTAGGCAATGAGCCCAGTACTTGTGGCATGAAGAAGCATAGGGCATGATTCTATTTCCCTCAGAATAAAATCCAACATCCTAAAAATGATCTATGTGGCCCTACATGTCTGGCCTTGTGACTGCCATGAAAATGCACCTCCTCAACTCTCAGGCCATATCTGCATGGCCCATCTCCTCATCTCCTTCAGATCTTATTCTCAAATCCCAGTTTTTAAAAACGGGACTTCAATTGGTTACCTTTCTAAAATGATACATTTCTTTTTATTACTTTATTTTCTCATCAGCATTTACCATTAACCATCTCTATATTCACCTATTTACTGTCTTTCTACCCTACTGGAATATAGATCCCATGAGGGCAGAGTTTCCGTTTTATTCATGGCTGTAGAATAACGCCTGAAAACAGTTTACGTAGAACAGTGCCTGGGGCAGAGTAAATGCTCAATAAATACTTGTCAAATAAACGAATCTCTGTCCTCAAAGAGTTAGATGTCTTATGGAGGAGACACACAGCCCACGAGATATTAATACCTTACTCCAGCATTTTAAGGATGGGAGGGCAGAAATACAAAGCAAGGGTGATGCTTATGCTGAGTCATAAAAGTTCAGTCAGGCAGAACTTGGGAACATGCCATTCAGCAAACAGGTCACAACAAGGAGGCCAAAGACAGAGGTAGGGAGTGTCAAGAATGGGAAAATAATGAAAGTGAGGAGGAGGAAAAGGAGAGTTTTTCAAAAGAGGAGATAGGAAAGCCTCCAAGAATAAATTGCCTACTGAATAAATGAATCTAGAACCAATCTAGTTCTCATGGCTTCTGAAAGTGATAACAAACAATAATAAAAATATATATTATTATTTATGTTTACTATATATCAGATTACTCTATTTTTAAAAAATTTCTCCCCCATATAGAGTAGGTAGTTCCATATTTAGAGGTGAGAAAATTGAGATTTGACAAACTTCAGTAGAATAACTTTCAAATAAATATTAATGAGTGACATAGTAGGATTCAGAACCTGAGAACTTTGAGTGTTTTCCTTTATACTACAGATTTTTTCCCCCCTGGATTCCCAAAGCACCCTATCTGTACCTCGCTAAGCACAGTGTGTAACCTCTTCCTTATTTGTCCTCTTTTCATACAAAGATGAATTGCATAAATTCTGATTTTGATGTAAAAGGATTAGTATACTTCAACACAGGTCACCAAAATGGGATGAATAAAGCATGCTTTTGGATCCCAACTTTCTGGCTTAATTCTAAAAACAAATTTTGGTTGAGTCTCCAGCACTTGTATTCAGACATTGTTTTATTAACCTCCCTAAGGTCCTGACTATGAACCTTGGTCCAAAGCAGTGTTTTTCCACCTTTTCTTCATTATCACCCTTAGGGAGCTTTTCTAGACATTCTCTTCCTAATCCTGCCTTCTCCTGTCATCCTGGTCCTGCCTCAGAAACTTTGATGCCACAGATATACCATATAACTGATTATATACTGTGGTCCTTCGGAAGCCCAAGCCATTGTAATATCTAATATTTAAGATCATTTTGGTCCCCAGAAACTAATGTTTACCCCTTTGGGGCTGGTATAGCTCCTGTTAACTTTCCACAGTGTAATTGACCTTTCATACCTAAAAACATCTTAAGAGTATAAAATAATTTAAAAAAAAAAGTAAAAAATTATTTTAGCAACTGACTATTGCTATAGCAGACAGACTGAAGTCAGGAGTCCTGAGCTCTTGTTCTGGCTTTGTTTCTAACAATTTGTGTAATCTCAAGTAATTTCAAATTTCTGGTTTCCAGTCACTTTAATTGTAACATATGGGGCTACACTGAATTAACTCCAAAATCTCTTGAGTTGAGAAACTTTATACACTTACATAATGATGTAATGAATCCTGTTTGAGGGCTACTTTTCCAGTTCGATTTTGGAAACTACATAGTTCATGGAGTTAAAGACAAACATTAATGGCTTCATCATGAGAAATACATGGTACTTTTTTGTGTTCTGCATTTGCATTATAGGACAGCAATATTGTGTTTTCATAGATGTCTTGATGAAGATTATGAGCTTTTATTTCCTTGAGGGCCTATGCAATCTCATAGATGGAGGCCTGCATAATCTGGCATCATCAGAGAGATGGATTTCCTTCACAGTTCTGGGTCAGAGGTACAGGCATTCATGAGATCTTAGCTGTGTCGCTACATGAATTAAAATGGAGTAATGAATTTGTGCTGTGTTCCATGGCTTTAAGTTAGACTTGACCTTTGAATCACATTTAACAGAGTACAATCATAGGTCACAAATCAGAAAGGTTTAAGTAATGTTCTCTTCTATCAAGGAAAACTGATTTAATCCAATATGATTTTATACAGTGCTCAGAATGTAAGGAACTCTAAAATATTGCTGGGACTTACTGAAATCCATTAAAATATGAGAATGTTAGAATTTGGAGCATTTAATAAAATTTTAGCATGCACATATACAAATGAATTTTATTTGTATACATTATATAATGCATTCCTATTTTGACAGATGTAGCTCATTTTAGTAATTGGAAATAGCAGAATTAAATAATCAGAGAATTAATTTGAATGCATCAGGGAGCTTCTTTATTCAAGAGCACTCTACTAGAATTTCTGTATAATAAAGAATTATTTTATATTATAAATAATTTACTTTATTCATTGTTTCACAAATTTGTGTTCTGTGGGACTTGTATTTCGAGAGTGGGGTTCCTGCTTGAATTTCTCCAGGTCTTTTCTAACTCCCCTGCTCTCTTCTTCATTTATTGTTTTATCAGGAAGGGGGAAGTTGCTTTTTACAATATTCCTTGGAGTGATTTAGATTTTTAAGATTATTCAGAATAACATATACACATGTGAAAAAACGTTTTTTAACCAATATTGATGATTAAATATTTTAGTAGAAAATTTTGATGCTTTGATTACAGAGTCTCTGTCTTTTTACTGGGCTGTACTAAAGAACATTCCATCAAATGTGAGAACAACAAAATAAGTGCATGAAGAAAATATGATACTTCACTCTTCCACATGTGTATTGAGATATGCTTATAATAAGTCGATAGTATTTGAGATTTTCTTTTAACTTATAGTACATCAATATATTCTACTCATCACAAAAATATATTAATTTACCAACCCATTTTGCATAGTTGAATTTGGGAATGTGTTATTTATGTGTGACATTATTATTATGTGTTATTTAAATGTCAAGTGAAGACAAAAATCTTCCAAGAAGATTATTCTTAAATACCAAAGATTAGATTAGTTAAATGTATTCATCCATTAGACAGTATTAAGTTTTTTGGTTTTAATCTGATGAACTAGTTCCTATCAAACTTAACCATTGCTTATTTTTGGAAAACTGTCAACTGTAAAGTTTATTTCAAATTCATAACATAGTGTAATAAATAGCATATTTACATATTATAAAAATTAATGTAAAACATAGATCAATCATACAAATCTAGTAAAGTAGTTTGACACAAAAAGGATAGCACAGAACTGAGTGGTTATTTGGAGGTGGCAAGGCTAAGGGGAGACTTTATTTCATTTTATGTGGTGCAAGGTAGCCCTGAACAAATTCATAAAGAGGTATGGTAAGTAGAAAGACGGCAATTAGGGATTTAAGTGAGAAAACAATAGTTGGATCAAGTTCCTTTACTAACTGGGATAAAGATGAGATCAAGGATCAAGGAGGAGGGTTAGATCAAGGATCTAAAGATGAGATCATCTTTAGATTTTAGGAAACTAGATAAGGTGAAGAGAGGGATTTGAAATGGAAAGGAAGTCTGGCTCTAGCACGAGTCTTCTCAATAATGGACTGAGTTTGAAAGCTTATGTTCTGTATGATCCTCAGAGCATAGCAGTATGATCTATTGACAGAAGATACAGGGCACAGATTATACTGCATCCCAAGAAAGAACTTCCTAGCAATCCTACCTGTCCATAAATAGAGAGTGATCTCAGAAATTATTGGGTTCTGATTTTTGCCACATGTCAGGGAAACCTACTTGGCAGATTGCTATAGGGAAGATTCAAACATAAAGCAAGAAATGTACATGTCAGGCTGAAAGAATAAAATATTTCAACCAGCAGTAAAGACACTCAGAAGGCCAGTTAAGGAGCACCTAGTCTTCTAACGATGAATAAGTTTCTTCAATAGACTAGGAAAAGAAGCAGAAAGTAAGTAGAATGGTGAATTTTTAGAAGAATTATTAGAATAATGGCAGTTGAATACAGTAACAACTAGAAGGGAAAACAATAAAACTAGAAATGAAATAATGACCTGGAAGAATGTGGTTGGAAGGATTGAAAAACCAAATACTTCCAGGATGAAAAAGTTGGTAAAAATTACCTCTCTGAAAGGACTTTTCTCTTCCTGGCATCTTGTAATTTCTATTCTCAAGCAGTTATTGTCTAACCTGCCTGTCAAATGTTGTCCAAGAACTTACATAATAAATTTATCTAAAACCAAACTGGAATAACTCTAGTTATGAACAAGTCAGTTAAATTCTGTTTAGGAACAAGCCTTTAGGAGCAGCAGTCTCATTACACTATCATGGGCAGTGTCAGTGGGTTGAAAAGATATCCCCACCCCCCAAAAAATTTTGACATATTTCTTGACAAGTTTTTAAATTAAAGTTTATTATCCTTTGCAAGTTAAATGAAACACTTAAGGGAAAAAAAACCTGAAATAAAGTGACAGTCGTATAATAATTAAATTGTAAATATAATTGAACCGTGTCTAAGTTTAAATTCCTTCTCAATTGCCCTGATACTTATTTCTCCCTTTAATTTAAAACAAGATCATTACATTGGAATGTGCTAAAAATGAATAAAATACATTTGTATCAGTTATTTCTTCCATTATTGATGCACCAACCAAAAGCATTTTGGATTTCAGCTGAAGACAGAAAACTGGAACAATAAAGTAAAAATATTTGCCTGCTGAACCTGAGACGACACGTGAAAACAAAACTCAAGATAAGACAGGCTCTTGCCCCCTTACATCACTAATAAGAGTTTAGGCAGGTACTCCACCTAAGAGAACCATACTTTTACTCCCATGAGGATAAAATTTGAGATTGTACAGACCTCATCAGTCAGATTTTGCAAATAAAATATCATGGTCCACAAGACCAAAAACTGTAGATAAATCATGCCCCCTACAGTATATGACCCTTACATCTGCAGCTCTATAGATATCATTTGTCATTTTTAAAACAAATGTTTTAGTGTTTGGATAAGATAGGAGGAAAACCACTTTCTGTGATAGCAATGTACTAGGATGTCAGCACATAACCAACCAATGACTAATAAAGAGAGTGGGGAGGGGATGTGCTGCTAATTTGTCTTGACTAGCTGTAGAAATAAGCATGCATTTAAATCATAAGGTGATGGAATTTTATCAAGACTGCAAAAACATAGTCTTTTCCTTAGAAAATGTATATACCTGAGTAAAAAGATGAGCATTTTTTAGGAAAAATTGAGAATTGTTTCCGGGGCATTCAGTTGTCAACCTCACTGAGCTCCTTTGTTTCTTCTTTTCTTCTGAAAAGCCATTATTAAACCAGTACAAATAAGGGTGTTGGTACTTATCTGATCAACTCAATAGTGGAAAACCTTTGTCTCCCTCCAGGCAATGGAGGATTTCGGTGGGAGGTGAAGAAGAAAGGAAAGAGGTAGTTGAGCTGGGTAGCATTTTTTCTTAACACACTTATCAGACATCACCAAATGTCCATCTTATTAAATACTGTTTGTATACAATTACTACCACAGGCTTTTTAAAAGGAAAGAACTGCCTAAGAATTGACTCTCGTAACTTATTCAAGGAAGCACACTTTTCTTCTTCAGCTGGATTGTCAGCCCTTCAACATAAACATCTAATTACACATTTCTCTTTATGGTCCAATACAGTCTTGTTCATACAAAGAAAAATGCTTGAAAATCTCTTGTAAACTAGATTACAGAGTCTGCCAAACCAAACTCCTTCTCCCGATCACTGCTATGTCTTTGGTGTCTTTTTTTTTTTTTTTTTTTTTTTTTTTTTTTTTGAGGCTAAGTCTCGCTCTTGTCCCCCAGGCTGGAGTGCAACGGCACGATCTTGGCTCACTGCAACCTCCACCTCCCGTGTTCAAGTAATTCTCTTGCCTCAGCCTTCTGAGTACTGGGGTTACAGGTGTCTGCCACCATGTCTGGCTAATTTTTGTATTTTTAGTAGAGACGAGGTTTCACCATGTTGGCCAGGCAGGTCTCGAACTCCTGACCTCAGGTGATCCACCTGCCTCGGCCTCCCAAAGTGTTGGGATTACAGGCATGAGCCACTGTGCCTGGCCCCAGCTTTTCTTTATGCTATACTTTGAAGGCCAGCTCTTTGCAGTCTATTAGGACAGCAGTCCCCAATCTTTTTGGCACCAGGGACCAATTTCGTGACAGACACTTTTATTTTTCCCCCATGGACTAGACTGGGGTATGGTTTCCAGAAGAAACTGTTGCATCTCAGATCACCAGGCATTAGATTCCCATAAAGAGCACACAACCTGGATCCTTCGCATGCACAGCTCACAACAGGGTTTGTGCTCCTATGAGAATCTAATGCCACCACTGGTCTGACAGGAGTCATAGTTTAGGTGGTAATGCTTACTCGCACACCACTCACAGGGTTGGGGAAATGCAGCTTCAGAAATCTTGGTGTTTACCTTACAGGTGCAGGAGTTGGCAGCCTATAGCAGAGTTAAACCAGATTGATGACATTCTATAATGAGGAAGTGTTCATCATCTAAACTTGGCACAGAAGCCACAGTTCTGTTAAATATATGACATACTTTTACTCACACATAGATTTATTCTACTTTAGAATGAGTTATTTTCAAAGTGGTTTCAAAATAATTTTCTGTATGAAGGGTATGTTGCATTGCAGAGTCTGACCTCTCTGGGATCCCCAGGGGGATCAGGTCAATCAGGTCATCTAAATTGGCCACCCATGCGAGCATTTCAATATGCAATTCTTAAAACATAAAACATTCTTTATACTTTTTCTCTAAATTATACACAGAATATATTATATGATTACCCTAATTGAAGGTAATTCACCATCTAAAACCATAACTAATGATCTCTTTGAGACCAGGCTATTTTGGGAGTAAGAAAATGTTTTGAACTTGGACTCTGGTAAGATTTGCACAATTCTGTAAAAATGTACTAAAAAGCCATTGAGTTGTGTACTTAAAATGATTGGATTTAATGGTATGTAAGTTATACCTCAGTAAAGCGGTTTTTAAAAAAGTAATTTGGTATGATTCCCTACTTAAGTTCAATATGAATGAGGTTTTCCAAGCAGATTTTATGCTCAGCTAAATTTCATGTCTATGTTAAATACAGGTAGGTGTTCAGTAAGTGCCTTTTATGATTAAGCTTCCTTTCACATATCCTGTCTCACCCAATTTGGAGGATTCCATTTAACAGACACCCCAAAATCAAATAAGCTCATAGTTTTCCAAAGCAACTTGAGTACCACAGAGAATAAAGTTTTAAAATTAACCCTAAATAGTTATGTAGCATGGTGATGAGAAATCATTCCCTATTTAATTTGATAACTCCACAAAAGGAAATGAGGATAAAATGGTTGTTTCAAAGAAAAGAATGTTGATATTTCTGTTTATTAGGATGCATAAACACTTACATAGCAGAGTAAGCCTAGTTTAATGGGGCAGACTACATTGGATGGTAGACCAACCTGTAATGCATAGACACACATCTGCACAGGAGGTGGTCATCAATGGAGTATGACCACAGGTAATAGGCAGATACCCAGATAGACAAGTAGTTGTGTTAGGTATGTCCCAAACTTGAGTTCAAAGCAGTACTCTTGGTATTTAGGAAAGAAATCTAGGACTAACAAGACAGTTTACTGAGATAGAGAAATGGCTGCAATAATAACAAGTAGGAAGTCATTTTTAGTGGATTAAATACCACTAAGTAGAGGCTGACTATCAAGAACAATGGCAAAATCTAAATTCGAATACTAAGGCAGAAGGTCAAAGTGAGCTAAACCACAGGCTGATCTGAAGTTGATTTGCCTAAGATATTTACCTAGCCATTCTTAAATTCATTCTGAGTTAGTCCAGAACGCTGGCTGGGGATTCAGGTAGGGGCTAGGTGACCCCAGTTGTAGGAAATAGAAAGCCATGAAGCTGGGAGCCCGATTAGTTATCACAGCATCTACAACTGGGATGGACAAGCACTCAGTCATAGATTAACAAGACATGTAGGCTGATTGCGACCTGCTTGCTTCTCTGCCCTTCCAGTATGGCAGAAATTGCAGCTTAATTCTTCCCTTTTCTCCCTTTTTACATGTTTTGTGGAGTCTGAAGTGGAAACTTTCTAAAATTTACTTGACTGCTATAAAATTTGAACTGGGCAATACTTATCTATAATATCCAGCTGAATATGCTCACCATTTTCACATACTTGGAAACAAACTTTCTATGACATGGTGTTCATATGTATATCCAAGGCCCAAACTTAAAAAGTTTAGAAAATCATAACATGGAGCAAATAGTTTGGCAATTCAGAAACTACGTTAAAAAACTGTCAATCTCTCTCACTCTGTCTCACCATGAACTTAGGTCAGATAATGCTAATCAACTCCAACCCTGTACTACTGTTCAAGCAGACCTGTTCATGCACACAAACCCACAGAGACTCTACAAAATGAATTCAACAGTTCACCATCCTACCAATATAAGAGAAACAAAAAGAGACAAACGGAAAACTAAAATCATAGTTGAACGAAAATGCTACATACTTATAGGCTATCAGTCCCCCAAACCAGAATGAAAATATGTAGGGTGAGTGTCCAAAAACAATTCTGTGAGTTAATAATACAATAAATCAGCCCAGATGTCATACACACAATAAATCAATTGAAACTGCCAAAACGCTTCTCTCAACCTACTGGATTTAATTAAAACCACCACTCGGTTCATGAGAGGCCTTCTAATAGAGCGGGTAATATCACTCCGGCTCAACCATCCACCTAACCTGATGTGGGAGACACAACATGTTAAATTTTAATCTACAGGCCTGTTAAACATGGCAGGGTTTAGTACACACCGGCAGTGATGGACTGTCATTCCTCCAAGCCCTCCTCTCATCCTCCTGAAGTACTCATTTAGAATGCTATCCATCTGCCTTTGCCCTTATAATATGGGAAGTGCCAGATAAACACTATAGGAATATTGACTTTTTGGTCCTTGTTTTTGTGTTGAAAATACAGCACTGTCATTGAAAACAGACTAGTATATTTGATCAAATATATAAAACAAAGGGTGGTACCATGTTGGTGGTTTTACATTTTTTAGCCTAACTCTAGCTTCATGTGTATAAAGATCTGTTCCCAAAGAGCCCATAAATGTCACTCAGGAGAAGGACAGAAAGAATAAAGAGAAAACAACCACCATGAAACACTCACAAACTATTATGAATTCATGAAGCCGACAAAGGGCACAGGCTTGAAGGCATCTTCTAGGACTGGAGGTTAGAAATCTCATTGGCCCCTAAATAGAAAAGATCCCTTGAGTTTACTGCAGAAAAGACACAGAGATACCCACTCACAAGGTTGTTTTAACTTGAAGGATCACATTATTCATCGTGAACAATCTCAAAACGCAGTCAGCAGAAGCCTTCCTGGCAGTTTCCTTGTGTATACTTGGCTCCATTTTATAAAGACAGAACAGACTATGTTTGGCATTTTTGCCTTGAGTTATTGACATGTTTTAAATTATGCTGTTTTATGTCCATTCTTAATAGAACAGAAATCTGCTACAAACGATCTTTATTAACAGACTGCCTCAGGTGCTGAGCAGACTCTCGATTTAACAACATCTCCAAACAGACAGGCAGAGAGCTTGCTAATAGGCTTTTCCAACCCTTTGGCTTCTGTGAGATGTAAGTGGATTATGGAGGTTTGTTTGTCAGGCTATCTTTTTACATCACTGTCTGAGTAATTGCCACAAAGGCCTATTGCTTTGCCCTAATTAACAAAATGTACAAAATCCTAAGCATAGAACTTTTATTGATTAGCCATCTTCATGGGAAGCTTATGAACCCCCATGACTCCTGGCCCGAGACAGATGCTCTTCATCATGTCACACACTTGACTCCAGTCTGTTAATATACCAAGGACTTGTCTTAGCATTTTGAGCTACTCAGAAAGTGCCAGAGAAAAACACATTTATTGGTTGTGGTTTAAAAACTAGTAGCCTTGGCATGAGACAACTTGTTAAGCAAATTTCACCATTTGTTTACTATAAAACTGTTTTAATACTATCAGTTCTACTTTTTTCTATGAAAATTGATCCTTGAGAAGGTAATTTCAGTAATAAAAAAATACATGGTTAATAAGTAGAGGAAAAAATAAGAAAACGTGACTTGAAGGAAGTGAAAAACACAAGGAAGAAATAAGAGTTAATTTATTGTTCAACCACTTTTGGTTAACTCACTAATTATTTTGGCTGGGTGCAGTGGCTCACGCCTATAATCCTAGCACTTTGGGAAGCTGAGGCGGGCAGATCACGAGATTAGGAGTTCGAGACCAGCCTGGTCAATATGGTGAAACCCCGTCTCTACTAAAAATACAAAAATAAGCTGGACGTGGTGGCACACGCCTGTAGTCCCAGCTTCTCAGGAGGCTGAGGCACGAGAATCACTTGAACCTGGGAGGCAGAGGTTGCACTGAGCCAAGATCATGCCACTGCATTCCAGCCTGGGTGAGAGAGGGAGACTTCGTCTCAAAAAAAATAAATAAAACAATTATTTCAACAAATATTTCAAGACGTGTGTAACAAAGGACTATTTTCGGCATGGGGATGAACTAGGGAGGAAGAACTAAGGAGACAGAGTCCTTGCTCTTGTGGAGCTTTTAATATTGAAGATGAGACATTCTTTAAAAGCTCAGGTATTAAGACCCAACAACTATTTCCACATTAGTTTATACTTAATTTTTCTTAGTAACTCAGTAAAAAATCCATAGGATAAGAAATTCTGTTTGAGACTTAGAAGGTAAAATTGACCATGGGAAATTAAGCCACATATATCATTTGTATGTAACATTCAGTAGGTATGTGTTGTAAAAGGTGCTATTTGTATGTAACATTCAGTAGGTACGTGTTGTAAAAGGTGCTATAGACACTTTTTTGGAGTTTGAGAAGATACAGGACCTGGTCTTAAGGAACTCTAATTTAAAATGGGAAGCAGAACAAAAATGTTTTTTAATGTGCTTTAGATGGATTAAAAAGTTTTGACTAAATTTGCGGGTTTTTTTTTTAACATTTAAATCAACCAAGTAACCAGGTAATGATTGCATAGCAACAGATACATTAAATCCAAACACTTAAATGTGTTTTAGTTGGGAACTCAGCTGGAGCAACATATGTAGGATTGAACTAATTCAGAAAACTTAAAGACCCCGGGGCTAGACTGTATTTATTTTCCTTTTTGTTTTTCCAGCATTAAAGGGTACACAACAATTTTTTTTCTAAATCTGAAAAAGAGGTCATTTATCTAATCTTAGGAAATTGTGCTGAATTTGGGGGAAGTTTTATCCCAAAGTCTAAACATAGAGCTTTAAGCACATACATAGGCATTCATTAACAGAAAATTGAATTCAGGAGAAATGTGATGAGAACCTGACATGTGTCAAGTCTTTCTGCTCTGTGCTAAATATTTATGATAAATGTCACAACAGCTGTCTTCAAACATCAAAAGCAAACATCAGAGCGGAGTAAGCCTAAAGGGTTAGGCAGGTCAAGGTCAACGGGCTGCACAGAATATGGTGAGTGCCTCTTAGGTATTCGTCCATCTACAAGGAGAGATTATGCCAGGAAAAGGCAACCTCTACTGTACCAGCAGCTCCTTCCACTAGCCACTGGGGAATTAAAAGGTAAAGATGGCCTTCTTTTGGATCCACAGAAGTAATAAGAGCGACACCAATAATTAACGCAAGCTATTGTTTGTTGAGGGCTAACCTTGTTCCTCATTCCCTTTGTTAATGGTTTATATTCATGAACTTCTTTAATCTTAAAAAGATTCCTGCAAAAGTAGACATTACCACTGTCTCCATTTCATATGTGAGGACACAGTCAGCGAGTAGCAATTTGCTCAAGATTGCCAAGCCAATAAGGGTATTAAATGAGTATTAAAACCTAGAAGTAAGTCTGAAGCTTAGCCCTTATTCATGGCACTAAATTTCCAGGGACTTGATTGATGCACTGGCATTTTTGGTGGTTTGGAGGGAGGAAGGGAGGCAGTGATTCATCACTCTTTACCCAGCCCATTGTTTTCCCTAGGTTTTGCAAGAGATCATGTTTAAGGTAAACTGGTTATCACCTGCCTAGATGCTAGTGATTTACAATTATTTCTTTATTAAGAAAATGCTTAGTGTGTGAGTGGTCTCTCTCTGAAAAAATGCCAACAGAGAGGCCTTGTCAGATTTTTGGCAGAGACACATTTAAACACATAAAAACAAGTTTAAACACTATCATTTATGCATAATTCTTTCTTGGCATCATCTCTCACTTGCCACAATTTGCAGCCAGAAAACACTTATTTCTACTTTTCTTACTCTAGAAATAATCCAGCCTTAAGTGGATCTAATTCCTTCCCAGAAGAGAAACAGCCTTGTCAGGACTTGGTTGTGTGTGCTGTGTTTGAGGCATCAAGGTTTCCATTTACGGCACAGCTGCACGGACTCTGAAAGCTGGTGCTAAGCCGGAGCTCTGTACCCACTGAGATCTGTAGTCTGGAATGATAAACACACAGCTGCCTGTGGCTAGGGCCACAGGCATAATAGATGGCCACATCTCAACCAGAGTCAAGTGAAGCCTACACAAATCATTAATCCAACTGCTTATATGTTAAATATCACAAAATGTGTACGAAATGGTGAGCTATCTCAATGGAAGGAGGGGAAAATGGCAGAGGCAATTTAAGGAAACAGGGGAGTAAGTGGCTGTAAGTCCTCTGCAAAGTCCTGCTGTAGAGCTGATTTACTGCCACGAAGCCCTCTTCCTGCAAATAGTTCATAAAGCCTATGACCTGAGTACTTGCCCACGGGACCACAATAACATTTATCTAGCATAAATTAATGTGTTTCAACCACTAATTCAATTTGGCTGTCTCATTCTTCTGGTTTTGGCAAAGCCTAGCCTTGCTATAAAGTCACTCCGTGACTCACACGAATGGCTGTGTTTGTTAAGGAGTCACACACCACTAGGAACAAAGAGTGCTATTAGTTGAGTAGTCATAAAATATACCTCCCGAGCACATTTGGAGCTGTGCTAATTGAAACTTCCTCTTTAGAGGAGCCTGATCAAAACCAGCTGTAGGAGTCAAGCAGGAACAGATTTCAACATTACATTAAAAGCCCAACAAATTCAGTAAGAGCAGCCTCTGAGAGAAGAGAGCATTCCAGCCTGAACAAATGGTCTAATTGCCTCCTGACATGCTGCAAAGAAAGCTTGTGACCTGAGCCTGGAGAGCTGTAGAGAGAAACTTCTCTGTAAGATTTGTAAAAAAGCAACCTCTAGTGCAGTTCTCCTCATAAAATTCCAGATCTGCCAACATTCTGAAGTAACACATGTGAAAACCCACAAAAGCTGAGTGAATTTGGGAAAATCAAGTGATATATTGTTCTGAAAGGGGAAAAACAGAGCTTAAGTATTTTCAATAGCAATATGACCTTTTATGGACATCCCTTTAGTATGAAAAACAAAAACAAAACCTCCAACTCACAGAGGAACCAACAAACAAAATACAAATAAAAAACAAAAGCCTGGACGAATCACAAAGAAAAGACACAGAGTGTATTTAAAGACAAAACATGAGAACTATCTCTTCCTCTTTGGCGGCTTGTGAATTTCCTATTCCAAGACATAAGGGCTGCATTCTGCCAATGTGTATAAAATAATATGTATCCATAGGTTTGCTGAAAATGTGGAATAATCATGCATTTTCTGTGTTTGCTTTGAGGGTGGTTTAGCCATTTGTAAAGGAAGCAGTCATTGATATATAAATATAAATAGCAAATCTATCCATCAAATATGTGAATTGTATTTAATTTAGATGAGTGGAATGCCTGGAAATGATACAAGCAAGTTTTGCATTATAACACCTTTAAGTAGCATATAAATTAGAAAGGATTGCTGATCTTTATAATTTATTTACTCATCAATTTAATGGAGTATCTAGTTTGGGAGCTATGTCACACTGATTCTTAAAGATCAGGGTGGGGGAGGTTTATTTACATAGATATAGAAAGGACCATTGTGTTTTATGTCATAAAAGAGTGAGTAACTTATATGTAGTATATGAATTATAATGATTATTCTGGAGGATTTAATTATAGTCCCACAAATAATTACCATGAAAGATGCTCCATTTTGTCCTTTTTTGGGGACTGTGTTAAAAGGGTAACCTGTCCTTTCTCCTTTTTGTTTATCTCAACAGAAGGTATTAAACTAGTAATAACTCACTGAGTGAAAGGCAAAACAAAAACAAAAGCACCCACACAAAAGAAGAAATTATATGGTTACATAATCATGTAACTCCCTGTTTCATTTTTATGTTAAAAGTTTGCATTTAGAGTGTAACAGACTGGCATAAAATGTGGCCTTCGGTACTTGTGATGTGGTCTTCTGAATTCGTGAAGATACCAGTGGAAAGTATTTCTGTTGCTGTTTTATTATTCATCTGATTTGTCAGATCCTGAATCATTCTCAATGCATAATGCATAATCATTCTCAATGCATTCCAATGCTATGCCCTTGATTTTATTTATCTTGTTTATCCAAGTGCTATAGACATTAGGGGGTCTTAAATTTAGTGATCTTAAACTGGATAGAGAAGGTTGAAGAGTTAGAAAAAAAAAATTCAAAAGATAATTCAAAATTAAGTGATAAAAAATAACATGTAAAATATGGTCAAACATAAAAATATTCTGATTTAAAACACAGTGAAGAAAATAGTCATTATCCCAGCTTATCCCAATTTTCCCACTAAAATATTATTTAAAAACTCAGAAAAGTTGAATTGTCGTGTTGCCACCAATACTAGACTTGAAGTTAACTAATACTACAATGAAGGAGCTTTCAATTATCTTAGAATTAAACAACAAAAACTAAAAATGATTTCCAGGTTCCATATAATTAGAAACAGGGGAGATCTGTCCACACCAAAATGGTTTAAAGACCTTTACTTCTTCCCTACTGCTTTACCCCTGGTTCAGAAAATTGTCCTTACTAAAACCAGTCAGGCAGCTGTTCTCAGGACTGAGGGAGTTTCATTCTGAAGCAGCACAATACTGTCTCCTCCTTCCTTTCACAACGTCTGTGATTTCTGACTGTGAACAGAAAGAGATTGTCCACTAAAACTCGCAGAAATCCAAGCAGAGAGTCAGTGGGTTGCTTTGCGAGGTGGTGGTGAACATTCAAGAATTAAAATGCAAAGCAAATGCAGGGTCAGGACCAAGCAAAGAATTCACCTCAGGCCAGCAGGATGGCAGTAGACAAAATTTGATAAACCCTGGGAATTAGATTAGGAGTTAAACATGATCTTCTCGAATGTAGGAGAAGGAATAGGCCAGAAGCCATGAAGATGTCCAAAGGGTAAGCCCAGACAGATATTTCTTTATTATAAGACAAATTCTTAAAATTAATCATGAAGTAGTCATGAAAAAATACTGCAAAACAAGAAAAAAATATTTGTCATCTTAAGGATTCAGATGAAGAGCAGACCTCTGAGTCCATGAACTATAAGAACTGAAATATTAATTGAGCATATTGTTTGGGAGCTTCATGTGACAAAAGCAGTTGGTGTCTCATTCTTCTTGGGCTGGGCATCTGTAACTGCATTACTCAGACTCCTTTATAGATACATGGTCAAAACTAAGCTTTCTTCATTGGAAGGTAAATGAATGGCTGTTACTGGATTAAAAATTACAACAAACAAACAAACAAAACTGCCCAAAAACTCTTGCCCTGGATATCCACTTTTCTATTGATTAGAAATGGTGATGACTAAAGTACCCTTGGAAAATAAACACTGGAAAGGCAGAGCTCTCCTGCATGATGATAGAATAGGTAAATTATCTCTCACAAGGAGACTGACTGTTGGAATAGAGATGAGGGTAGAAAAAAGCAGAAAAATAAAATAGAAGAGAATGACTGTACAATCTGGACATTTTAAAATGATAATTACCTTTGCTTGAAGATACCTAATAGCTAACAAAACAGTGAAGAATTTTAGGAATAAGATCAATGAAAAAACAAGAAACCCAGATAAGTGAGCCCAGTGCTTGGAGACAGTTTCTCCCAATAGCAGCTGCAGATTCTAAAAGGCAAGTGAGAAGCTAAGAAGCTAAGCAGAACTGTGACTGACTTACAAAATGATAGGGACAAAAATTGAAGTCCAGGGATCATGAAGGGTTAGGATATCCACGCACTTTGTGCTAGAACTCTGAAGGCCTTCCTCCATCCCCTAGGGTAGTAAGGCTGGTGTAGTTGGAGCCCAGCTGTTGCAGGGACTTACACTAGCCTCCAGTCACTTTGATCCAATTTTAGTGACTGCAATGATTCCAGATTGCTAGTGCCACTAGTTGTGTGCTAAAAACAAATGTAAAAATTATGTTTGTCCTTAAATGATTGATTTTTTCAAATGAAGCTTTATTGAGATACAATTTACAGTCAGTTAAATTCCCCCTTTTTAGTGGACAGTCCTATAAATTTTGACAAATACATACACTAATTTAACTGCCACTATGATAAAGATATGGAACACTTCTGTCATCTCCCAAAGTTCCCTCATGTTCCTTTGTGATCAATCTGCTTCCTCCACACATTGTCATGGCAATTACTGATTTGATTTTTGTCACTATGGTTTTGTCCTTTCTAAGATGTCATATTAATGGACTCCTGCAGCTGTTGCCTTTTGAATCTGTATATTGTCACTTAATATTGTACATTTGAAATTCATGTCTGTGTTTGCATAAAGCAATCATTTATTCTACTTTGTCACTAAGTAGTACTCCATTGTATGGATGTACAACAGTTTATTATTCATTAGCTTGTGGATATTTAAATGCTTGTCAGTTTTTGGTATTTTTAAACAAAGCTGACAAATTATTTTTGTACAGGTTTTTGTGTGAACACATAATTTTATTTCTCCTGGGTAAATTCTTAGGAGTGGGATTATTGAAGCATATTATATGTTTAACTTTAAACTATTTACTGTTTTTTCCAAAGT
The DNA here is from genome assembly GCF_003255815.1 of Theropithecus gelada. Classification (NCBI taxonomy): domain Eukaryota; kingdom Metazoa; phylum Chordata; class Mammalia; order Primates; family Cercopithecidae; genus Theropithecus; species Theropithecus gelada. The sequence continues at coordinate 121,975,121 of NC_037673.1, forward strand.
GGTAGCACATCATTTTGCCTTCCTACTAATAATATATGAGAGTACTGGTGGTTTTATATACTGGCTAGCAGTTGGTGTGGTTAGATTTCTTTTACTTTACAAAAACAGAAAAACAGCTATTCTAAATATGTAGTGGTATCTCTTTGAGTTTTAATTTTCAATTCTCTCATGACTAATGATGTTGAATTTCTTTTCATGTACTTATTTTCTGTCAGTTTATCTTCTTAGGTGTTCAACTTTTTTTGCCTATAATTTTAATGTTTTGCTTGTTTTCCTATTTGGTTGTGAGAGTTCTTTACATATTCTGAATACAAGTTTTTTTTTCTTGTTATCAGATACGTGCTCTGAAAATATTTTATCTTAATCTATGGCTTGTCTTTTCATTGCCTTTTCAAAGCCTTTCAAAGAGTAAAAAAAATTAATCTTGATGAAGTCCTATTTATCACTTTTCCATGGTTTCTGCTTTTTATTGCTCTAAGAAATCTTCACATAACTCAAGGCCACTAAGATTTTTTCTTACGCTTTCTCCCTCAAAATGTTACAGTTTTAAGTCTGTGATCCTTCAAGTTAATTTTCATTCATGATGTGATATATGGGTTGAGGCTTTATTTGCATATGGCTGTCCAATTATCCCAATAACACTTATTGAAAATACTAATTTCTTTATTGAATTGCCTGAAACCTTTGTTGCAAGTCCATTGACGGTATATGTGTGGGTCTATTTCTGGACTGTTTGTTTAGTCTGTTCCATTGATCTTTTTGTTTGTCTTTTCACTTTGTCTCACTGTCTTAATTGCTGTAGAGTTTCAGTAGGTTGGGTACTATTAGTTCACCAACTTTGATTTTTTCCATTTTTTGATGGGGAGTGTTATTCTTTCTTTGGTTTTTCCATTCAAGCTTTATAATCAGCTTTTTGATTGATTTTCTCATGAAAAAGTGTGTTGGTATTTTAATTGGGATTACATCAAATCTATAGAACATTTTTGGAGAGAATTAGCTACTTAACAATATTGATTTTTCCAATCTATGAAAATTGTCGTATAGTTTGTAACAGTCAAATCTGATATATATTTTGTTAATTTCTCACAAAGTATTTCATATTTTAATGTTATTATAAAAGGCACTGTTTTGTTTCTAATTTTTCATTGCCAGTATATTGAAAATAATTTATTTTTATATATTAACTTTGTCCCCAGTGATCTTTTGAAACTTACCCATCAGTTCTAGGAGCTGTTTTATACATTCCTTAGATTTTTAACGCAGACTGTCATGTTACTTGTGAATGGAGGCTGTTATATTTCTTCCTTTCCAATCCAGATGCCTTTTATTTCTTTTTCTTTCTTATTGTAGTAGCTAGTACCTGTACTGAACAGAAGTGAAAACAGTAGACATTTTTGCCTGGTACTAATCTTAAGGGGAAAAAATTCAGTATTTCACCGTTAAGTATAATGTTAGCTGCATGTTTTTAAAGTCAATGTTTTTTATTTCATTGAAGAAGTTTTCTTCAATTCATATTTGATTGAGAAAATTTTTAAAAAATATTAACATATTCAATTTTGTCAAATGCTTTTTATGCCTTTATTGAGATTATATAATTTTTTTTAGCCTGTTGATATAGTAAAATATATTGATTATTGTAAAACATTGAACCTACTTGTCAATGTATGGGATACATTCCACTTGGTCATGATATATTATTTTTTCCTATGTTTCCAGGTTTGATTTGCCAGTTTTTATGTTGAGAAATCAATTAAAAAATAATTGTTCATATACAATGTCTGGTATTTAATGAAAATAACCATACTCATAAAGCAATAATTCAGCTTTAATGAAAACTAAGAAAAATTACAGACAATGAAAATGCGCTCAAAAGGACTCTTAATTAAAGCATTAACAGAGACATAATTTTAAAAATCTACACATAATATCTTCAAAGTGAATGAAAGACAGCGTTTGAAATTTTGGTAGAGAATTGAAGGGTTGTGAGTCTGTACCATTTCTCTTAGCTCTTTACCCAATAGCTTGTTTGTGCTAGCCTGCTAACATTTCTCTAACACAGGTGAGGTGAGCCTGATTTATGTGAAGATGAGGCAAGGAAAGACTATTCCAAGGCAATGCGGGAGACAACAGCAGAACTTAAAACTTTGCTTCTCTGACAAATCCCCTCCTATCTCCTGACTTCCACCTCCACTTACTCTATAACATCCTGCCACTACACACATAATCAACACAACTAGATGTTAGTGTCCCTAAAAGACTCTGAAGATTTTAATATTTGGGATATATTTCAGTTTCTGCTTTATTTCCCTTCAGAATTGGTCTTGGCGGAAGCAAAAAAAGATAAGAAGTGTACATTTTGTAGTTCCTGCATTTTCTGCACATATGGGCAGGAATACTTTTTGTGCTTTCACTAAAAGACAATGGGATATATGGATGTTTTATTATCACAATGATTCCTTTTCTTTTCTCTTTATTATTATCTTTCATACTTGCAAATTGTTTGCTGAGAACTTTTTTATTTCATGAAATTCAGGTTGAATATACCCAATTGTAAGAACTCTGCTATTTGAATGTTGGTTCGATTTTTATTTTTGCATCCTTGAAAATGGGGAAAAAAAAATCTAACATTTACTGATGAAGAAGTGTACTGTGTTTATAAAATTCCAGGAAACTGAGATTGAATATAGCACAGTAAACTAAAAACAGATAAAACAGAATTGAAGAAGAAACAGTAAGAAATATAACATGCATAATGATCAAATAATTCACTAAGTAATCTAGATAATCAATAATCTAACAAACAGATAATTAGTTGTGGTGTTAATAGCAGTTTTGATATCAAGTATATCAGATATAGCATTTGTAATATAGCATGTATTATACACTACTTATATATAGATGTTCCACTGCTACTATCAGACAAAAGGGAATTCAGGCTTTGTGACAGTCAGGAAGTTATGCCTTCCACATTTTCCTTCAAAAGAACTTGCTTGCAGGGGAGGACGTGAGATAATTGACTCCCAGTCTACAACTGTTGCATCTTCAGATCCCTCATGGGATTCATGCCAAGGCCATTTATTCCGAACTGCACCTAGCTAATGCCTGAGCATGGTGAAGGTATTAGGGCAAGACTATTTCTGCCCAGTAGGAAACTCCTCTAATGGATGCCCTGGAGAACGTCACATAAAGCCATTTCATTGATAATATCATGCTGATCAGGTAGGATGAGCACAAAGTGGCTTGTGCGCTGAAGGCCAACTGCAGAAAATGATATTCTAGTTCTGCTGTGGCTCTGAATTTCTCAGGTCTCTTTATAATTCTATTTCTACTTCATACTTTGAAATTCTATGGGTTTGTTACTGATTATTTTCTAAGTAGATCATTTCTATCTGAGTAGCTTACATCCTTGAGCACCACGGTCCACCCATTGGGCCATGCAGATCTACTTCTCCATGAGAGTTTGCAGAGCAGTAACTCTGTATTTACCTTGAGCCCCTTTTCCTGAGAAGGAAACAAACTGCATATGGAAAGCCAAAGGATTTACAGAAAATTGTTAACAAACTAAGTAATAGATCATTCTTACTTTAAATCCGTCATTTCAGTGACTAAAATAAAAGGAATACAAATGCTACCAGTATTAATAAGCATTAGATTCAGCTGTATATGCCTAAAAACCTTAAAGACATGGCAGCTTAAACAAGATAGAAGTTCATTACGCACAAATACACATACACTTTTCATGGCTGGCATGCCAGGCTGACCTTACAGTGTCTTCAGCCAGCCAGGTTCTAATCTTTTTCCACCATCTTTAATATATGGACTTCCATTTTCAAGATCATATTATGGTGCAATATGGCTGGCAAAGGTCTAACAATCATATCCAATGTGCCACACACAGAAGGAAAGGAGAAGACTTAAAGTCCACACCTTCTCTTTTAAGAGACCTTCCTAGAGATCTCTTGTAGCACTTCTGTTTATACCTCTTTGACTTGACCCAAAGCCACTGTATCAGGCTTCAATTTTGTGCATGCATAACATCATGAGAAGCATTTCACATGAGAGCACAAGAACCCTCACAGAACTTACGGCATGGTCACACCTAGGTAAGAGTGAGCAGAAAATATGCCGAAATATCATCAGAGATCTCCTATCAAGAAACAAAGAAAGAGAAAATAGAGATTGAGAGAGAGATTGTGAAGTAAGTAGATGTCTCTGCTGTACTAATCAAATTATTTTCTGAAACTAGTAAAACTTTGATACAAAGTTGATATTACTTAGTTGTTAACAAAATCAAAACTGAACAGGACATACAAGAAAAGAAAATTGTAGATACATTATACTAATGAAAATGCATGGAAATAAGATATGAGAAAAACAAATCTATCTCAAAATAAATAATAATAAATAATATGGCTTTACCAGTGAAGGTTTGTCCTAGGAATTCAAGCACCAGTAATAAAATTCACCTCATTAAGTGATTAAATGATATGAACCATTGAATAATTTTGATATAAACAGAATTTTGAGGTTAAAATAAAAGTGATTAATCTTTAAAAATATTTGCAAACTGTGATTAGGAAAGTGTTAAAGGGTATCTATTAAAAACCTATAACAAATATTATACTTAATGGTTAAACTTGAAAGCATCCTCATTAAAAGACAGATAAAATTATCAGTTGACACACTTCAACATTTTTACAAAAGCTCTAGCAAATGTACAAATATGAAAAAGAGGAATAAGAATTTAAAAGAGAAAATGTTTAATAATTTATGTTTGATATGATTATATGCATATGAAATGGAATCCTAAGTGAAGAAACTCAGAAATGGAAAACCAAACACTGCCTGTTCTTGTTTATAAATGAGGACTAAGCTATGGGTATGCAAAGGCATGCAGAGTTGTATAACAGACATTAGAGACTCAGAAGGGGAAGAGGGGATAGATGAGAAATTACTTATTGGGTACAACGTACACTATTTACACTAAAAACCCAGACTTCCCTACTCTACCGTTCATCTATGTAACCAAAAACCACTGTACCCCTAAAGCTATTGAAATGAAGGAAGGAAGGAAGGAAGGAAAGATGGCAGGAAGGCAAGCAAGTGAAAGATAGAAGCGCTAGAGATGAGTTGTGAGAACTAAAATGAAAAGTTAGTAACTGTGCTGGAATCTAAGACCAACATTCAAAAATCAAGAGTAACTCCTTAGTAACCCATTAACACCCAAAATAATTTATCAAAGAAAACATACCACTGATAAGAGCAACAGACATTTTAAGATAAATATACATAAATATAACTAAAGATAAAATATAAAATATACATAAATATAACTAAAGATAAAATATAAGATATAATTTATTCATGTATAATGCATAATACATGAATAAATTATAATATATTATTTTAAAACCATAACTTTTTAAAAGCCAGAATTAATAAGATATAAGATGCTCATGATGGGAAGACTTAATATTTAAGGATTACTTTTTCCCCAAATTAAACTGTAAAATTAATATACTTCAAGGAAATGCCCATGTATTTCTCCTTATCATTAACATGACAAGCTAATTTGAAAATTCAGATGGAGGAGTAAGGGCCAAGGCAATTTTGAAGAACAATAAGGAGAGATAATTTCCTTAGGAGACATTAAGACATCAAAAAGTTATAGCAGTTATGACATTCCAGATGATAGCATAGACATGTAGACAAATGGGTCAAAATAGAGGACTCAGAAATAGAATCATACTTAATTAGGAAATTATTATTTGAGAAAGATAGGAAAATTATTATATATTCACTAATTGATGATGGGACCATTGTCTATTCATATTGAAAAAATAAATAAATTCCTACCTTGCATAATAACAAAAATAAAATTAGGTAAAGACCTGAATTTGAAAGGCAAAATTTTGAATTTTTTAGAAAGAAATAGAAGAGAATATTTTTATGACCTTGGGATGGAGAACACTTCCTTAGGTATGGTTCAAACACCACTTACACAAGGAAAATTACTGATGAATTTTACTACATTGAACTATTCTTCAGTATGACACCAGAAGTCAAAGTTAAAGGTAAGTTTACATGCTGGGAGAAGGTATGTGAAAAATGTAGAAGCAACAAAAGGACAGTATCTAGAATATAAAGAATAAATATAAAATTAAAAATGGGTAAATGTTATAAAAAAGTAGTTCACAGAGCAGATAACTAGAATGATTCCTGTATATATTTATATGCATAGATATATCTAACCTCATTTGGAATCAAATAAATGAAAACTGAAACAATGATGTGATACCCATGATGTCAGCATATATTTTAAAAGTGTGAGAACACACCAGTTGTTTGCAAGGATGGAGGAAATTTGAGTTTCTAGATGCTGCTTTGGGGAATTTAAATTGGTACAATTATTTGAAGAGTATTTTGATAGTATCTAATAAAGTTGAACAACAGATGAATGCTTCCAACCCACGAATTCTACTTGCTGGTTTACCTCCTAAAGGAGTGTCCTATTGACACTCTAGGGTTTAGGACCATGCCTTTGTTCGGTGCAGGATATTCAGGTTTCTTGGCCCTTGGCCCCTGCCACTCTATCCAGAAGCAACCTGTGTTGTGGGGTCAATTGTATCCCTATCCCCTAACTCATATGGTGAAGTTGTAACCCCCGGTACCTCAGAATATGACTGTATTTGGAGAATAGGGTCCTAAAGAGGTATTAAGTTAAACTAAGGTCGTTAGGGTAAGGTCTGATCCAACATGACTGGTGTCCTTATAAGAGGAGGAGACAGGCACAGACATATTACAGAGGGACGACCATGTGAAGACACAGAGAAGACAGCCTCTACAGTCACGGAGAGAGGCCCCGAAAGAAACCAATCCTGGCCGGGCTCGGTGGCTCAAGCTTGTAATCCCAGCACTTTGGGAGGCCGAGACGGGTGCATCATGAGGTCAGGAGATCGAAATCATCCTGGCTAACACGGTGAAACCCCGTCTCTACTAAAAAATACGAAAAACTAGCCGGGCGAGGTGGCGGGCGCCTATAGTCCCAGCTACTCGGGAGGCTGAGGCAGGAGAATGGCGTAAACCCGGGAGGCGGAGCTTGCAGTGAGCTGAGATCCGGCCACTGTACTCCAGCCTGGGCGACAGAGCCAGACTCCGTCTCAAAAAAAAACAAAAAAAACCAAAACAAACAAACAAACCAATCCTGTCAACACCTTGATCTCGAACTTCTAGCCTCTAGAATTAGGAGAAAATAAATTTCTATTCTTTAAGCTACCCCAATAGTAGCACTTCGTTATGGCAGCCCTGGAAAACTAATATTTCGTCATCAAAAGAATGCTTCTTGGCTTTCCAAATGCTCCTGGGGTGGCACTGCCGTGCTTGAGAAACTTTGCTATAAATGAATCCTATCACCGCACATGTACACTAAAAAGACATGATTTTTATTACAGCTGTTAAAATGAACAAACTCAATTGTATACGTTTCATAACTGAGAAATCATCCAAACATAAGATTGGATAAAAAATAAGCTGCTGTAGTATAATATATATAGCATATTATCATTTATGTAACATGAAGAAAACCTGTACATGTTATAAATCTATAAACATCTGGCAAAACACAAACACCTAGGTGGGGAGTACTTGCACCAACTCTAGATTTCTGGTTACCTCTGGGATGAGGGAGAAGAGAATGGGGTGAAGAGTAGGCTTAGGAAGACTCCAGGCCGGGCGCGGTGGCTCAAGCCTGTAATCCCAGCACTTTGGGAGGCCGAGGCGGGTGGATCACAAGGTCAGGAGATCGAGACTATCCTGGCTAACATGGTGAAACCCCGTCTCTACTAAAAATACAAAAAACTAGCCGGGCGCGGTAGCGGGCGCCTGTAGTCCCAGCTACTTGGGAGGCTGAGGCGGGAGAATGGCGTGAACCCGGGGGGCGGAGCTTGCAGTGAGCCGAGATCGCGCCACTGCACTCCAGCCTGGGAGACACAGTGAGACTCCGTCTCAAAAAAAAAAAAAAAAAAAAAGGAAGACTCCAAAGGGGCCTAACTGCTTCTGCAGAATTTTACTGCTTTTAGAAAAATGTAAAGCAAACATGGCAACATTTTGACATTTGTTAAATCTTGATAATAGGTGAGTGAGTCTGTGTTAAGTTATTCTCTTTAGTTTTCTAAATGTCTTAAATCTTTCAAAAAAAAACCAAGAAAGAGGTTATTCTATATTTTGTTATTATAAAACAATCCAGATTTAGAAACACAGCTTCCCCTTCTCATCGAGGAATTTACTTTTAAATTATAGGTAATAGCTGGGAAATTTTGGAAGTTATTTGAAGGATATGGTTTGTTGCATCTCCCCTCATTTACTCCTTCCCCTTTGTTTGAACTCCAGCTAATCCAGCAATTCATGTGCTTGCATTCTCTGCAGCTGTGCACTAATTCTAGCCTAAACCCCTCAAATTAGCAATGGATAATAATACACTAATTAAAACTGGAACACAAAGCAGTTTTTCCAGAAGCTATGTGAAAAAACTCACTGATTATTATCTGTGTATACTATAACAATTTTAGAGGCTCATTACTGAAGCTTAGAAGGAAATACACTGAGATAAACATGTTCAGAGTTGCTTCTTGAGTAATATTGATTTTTCTTCTCAGCTTTGGAATGTGCACAAATGTCACTATTTCTGTATCTCTTGCCTCTCCCCACCAAAAAAAAAAGCCCCGAACAAATACCTCAAAACAATATAACAACCACAACAAAGTAAAATAGATAATACATTTAAAAAAAACTTAGTATGTGCAGTACAAAACGATCTCAAGGCTATTTACTTATGGATTGTAAACCAATTTGTTATTTGCCTGGTCCCAGGTAGATGAAATAATGAGTTTCCTTTTAAAAATTAAGTAATTCTAAGTTGCATTCGTTCTTAAATTATTGAGCAATAAAGATAACTGAAAGCATGTATTTCTCTGTCTTAAGATAGATCAACTCTGAAAGCTCTTAAATATTTAGGATTATGTAGTGCTTGTATCTTCACTAAACCAAAATAAAATGACATATGACTTAGCCATATATTATAATTAGCTATCTGATTATAATACAACAGATTTAAAAATACTTAGAATTAACAAAATTAATGCATGTTATTATGTTATATAGAAGAGTTTCCAGGTTCACTGAACTGCACTTCAAGAAACCTATTGCTGCATTCTCTAACTCCATATTTACATCACTGTGTGTACAAGACACTTTTTATTCTCTGAGCTTTAATAGCTATCTGTAAGATAAAAATATTAATATGCCTTTTCTACCATTATTTTTTCTGTTCAAAACAGTTTAGGAGGCTGGCTTCATTGATTATAAAATGATGTACAGGAGCTCTCTGTTCTTGAAAGAAAGGAGAGAAGAGAGGAAAGAGAAGCAAGGGGAGAGAAGAGAGAGGAAGGGAGGAACTGGACAACGGCTATTTGAAGGAGACCAGGTAAAAGAAGACTGTAGCTGATACCGCATTGTTAGTAGTGGAGGTAAGAAAAGCAGACTGAGGGTTAGGATGGAGAAAGAACCAACAGGTCTGTGTGTTGCTGATATGTTTTTGTGGGTGTTAGAAGGTCGTGAAGAAAGAAAACAGAGAAGCCTAGAATTCTTCTGAGACTTGCTTCAAACAAGTGGGTGGATGATAAAGTTATTTATCAATTCAGGAAGATGAGTAAAGAGACGTTTTGGTAACATGTAAATAAAGAGTTGTGTTTTGACTCACTTGACACTCATTCGAGATGTAGTTTAAGCTTTCATGTAGCAAAATCAACTAAGCAGTTGGATATTTGGATTTGGAGTTATAGGAACAGGTATGGCTAGAACTCTAGATTTGGGAGTCATCAGTACAAGATTATATTTTAAAAATGGTGCTACTCATTAGGTAGCACATTAGGTAACACAGAAAACCTGTAGATAGTGAAAAGAAAGTTCAACATGTCCAAGAACTATAATGTGACTCATGCAGTGCCTAGATGAGAGTGGCTAAATTGGTAAGGAGTAAGATTGAATGGATCGTACAGTGTGGCTTGCCCGTTTAGCCAGAGAGTCAGTGACTAAACATACTGACTTACTGAAGCAATTAGAAAAGCATGACTTTTCCATAAAATGATATTTATAGCCTCTCAGTACAGAGGGGCACTTTTTCCTAGTGGACTTTTAATTTCCCTGAATTACATAACACCAGAGATCAGTGGTCCTGATTTTGAATCAATTTTGGCAATCATTTAGATGGATCTTGTACTATCCGTTTTCTGGCTTGCAGGAGACTTTGTGCCTTTTGAAGTAATATGGCTATTATTTCTCTCTTGTCAAGTGTGCAATAGGTATTGCCACACATTAGTGAACCACTGAACCTAACCCATTGTATCTTTCTGTCATGTTAGCATTAATGGCAAGTGTGAGCAAGACCCCTGGGGAGGACAGGCTTTGAGGACAATTTGGATTAATATGCTAAATTATCTAAAATAAATAGGGACTCCATGTGTAATTTTCATTTCCTAAGCCCGGCAACAATTATAGTTATTCCACTGAAATGTCTGTAGCAATGAGATCAGTGACAAAAATAGTGCTTGAAAAACAAGAGCAGAAATGGCAAACATGTTATTTATTTGCTTAAATCTATTATAATGGGACTGGCAGGGTTAGTCTCATTAACAGAGGGACCTTTCTTTCCACATGCCAGCTGGAATAATAAAGGCAGCTATGTGACATTTAAAATGCAATTGCTCTGCTATCTGTAGACGATTTTGTTTCTGATACTTACTGATCACAGAGGAAAGAGATCTGAGTAGAATATAAACCATCTTGTTCATCATTTGCATTCTCAACAAAGATAGCATTAGGGTTAAATGCTATAATATGGCAACAAGGATATGCTGAAAAAGTATTGATGTCGAAATGCTTGAACATTTATTTGAAGCAATTCATGCAATTGTTCTTTTGCCATGTGACCATCCAAGAGTTGGTAGAAATACATCTGTTGTGTTTTTCTTGAATAGGCAAAAATAAATTATAATTAGGGGGATACTGCTTTGTGCATATAAATATACTGCATCTTTTGAAATTAGTTGTTCCAAACAAGTGAAAAGCATGCAGATTTCCCTCTTTGAATACTTAGTGAATGCCGGCTCATTTTGATGCCCTTGTTTTAATGATGAAGTGATGATCTTGAATGGAAATATACCTGTAGATGTTAGGCATCATATGACAAAGTGAGTTTTGGGATAAATTTATGAATCTGATTTATTCAAAATTCTTTGCATTAAGGATTTGTTTTAAACCTCAAGTAGGCAAATATTACTCAGTGATTTTCAATCCCTTCTTAAGTGTTCCAACATGGATTCCAAAATGAGGGTTTTAGGGGAGGATTTCTGAGCCTTCCATTTTCTCGGTCACATGAAAAAATTAGGAAACTCAGAGGCAAATAATGGTCTATATAATATATCACTTGGGTGGCCAAGCTTCTCCAGACGCCAAGGTTCAGGCTAGAATTTTAATGGGTTCCAATCTTACTTGACCCAATTCATCTGTTTCCACTAGATATCTTGATCCTTTACACACTAAAACCATGGAATGAACTGTAAATCATCAGATTATAAATTTTTATTCTGACGTTTTTAGGAACTACATTTATTCCACTTTTCTATGTATATAATGAGGTCTTGCTGGTTTTTTATTTTAGAGGTGAACAGCTATGCAGTTTTGACTCGTATGCATAGTACCAAAGCAGGAATATAAGTCCAGTTTTCTATGTAAAAAGCTATATTCTAATATTATTAGGATTATGAGTATATAGTTTTTTAATGCCTCTCTCTCCCCTCTTATATATATACATACACACACAAACACACACCACTTACACTCAGTATTGCTGAAATTAAAAGTTAGATAGAATGCCTCAAAAGTAAGATAAAAAAGAAAAGCAAATAGCATTTTTAAGAAAGGAGCAGAGAGAGACTACCTAAAAGACAGTGTCTCTCATTCTCCAAAGGCTGTCTCTCTCATCCTATCTCTATACTAACATTAAGAGATCATTAGGGGTTCATTTCATCACCTTTGATGGATCAAGTTCATTGGTCCAACAAATCACACACAGCTGACTCTGGATTGAAAAGCATCTGCTGGAGCCAAATTCCTGAGGCTTATTTTCCCAGAAACCGGTTGGAGAGGATGCTTCCTACCATAGAAAATCACAATAAACTATGTTCCCCTTGTGCATATTCACAACACATAGCTTACTAAAAGCTCTAAGAAGCTCTGCTGTAAACCCTTTTAACTACTTCTAACATAGAGTTTCTTAAATATATCTCACCCATAGAGCCTTTAAAAAATTACTCCTTATTAACATCTACCAAGCTAAATGTTGGACTGGAATCATGATTCTCAAACTTTAAATTAGTATAAGAATCAACACGGTACGTGTGGAGTACTTGTTAGAATTTTAAATTCCTGGGGCCTACTTTTGCAAAGTCAAAACGCCTCATTTCCACCAAGCATTCAGGTGGATTCTGATGAAAGATATCCATGGACCACAATTTAAGACATACCATCCTGAAAACTAAGCTGAGGTATTCATAATAAAAGTCCATGCTGAGGTAGGCTCTGACCATGTAACCACACTGGTCTTTACTGGGAAGTATGGGAGTCATTCTTATTCTACTCAGAATTACACTTTGTGTGACAGAGGGAGTTGTCATTCCTGATGCCAAGAATGTACCTTCAAGAAATGGTGGCCTCCCTTAAGCTGTTTCATCCTGCCCCCCAGTTATGCTTTCAACAAACATTTGTCATTTACCTTCTACGTGTTTTACAGTTTACATATTCAATCAAATTCTACTCGAATGGCATTGTACATGATCAGTGATATGCAGGAGAGGCACAATGCCAGAGAAAAGCAGAAATGGCATGCCACTTCTGGATATGGTGTGATAAAGGAAGTCTTTACAAAGGAGGTAAAATAGAAACAATGTTGATTTTAGCAGACTGAGCAAAAAGGAAATGTCTTCAGGACTAGGGACTATGTGAGCGTATAGTGTGAACTAGGGAAAATATGGTTCAGGGCTCATTTAGAGTAACAGTAGATGTGAGAGAAGCCTGCAAAAGCAGTTTGATAGCAGATTGTAGAGAGGCAATAATTTTCTCTGGAATATTTGCTAGACAGTGAGAATTTGATAGAAGTTGGGATTTTAGGTCTCTATTGAGATTAATTTGAATATTGAATTTAAATACAGAGATTTATGAGAATTGTGCAGAGCATTCCGAAGATAAAGGGGATAGTTACTCTGTATGTTACCAAATGATACTGTACTTGGTGATTTAAAAGAACAGGAGAAGGAAAAGTTAGGCCACTAGTATTTTTCTACTCAAGTTTAAATTGTAAAACTATGGATTAAGTAACTCCTTGAGAACGTTTCCTGTTTCTCTGGCATATAAATAGCTATCTTTATGATGTGGTTCTTCTTGAGGATATGAAATGTCTCTGATATAGCAGATTAAATGCCCTCTGAATATTTATCTATTAAAAACCTTGTGTGTATAAAGATTGGGACTTGATACAGAAGTAGCACTGCAAAAAATGATCTACTAAAATTAAAGATTTTTAATTTTAGCCACAATGAAGTGTTATATTCTGCCTACTGTGTTTTAATTTTAGGATTTTTTTAAATGCAGTGAATTATTCTACTATTTGAAGATCTAAATATAAAATTCAGACATATTCATTAAAATCTAAGTCTAAGGCAATGAATATAGTGGAAATGCAAAGTATAACAAAACTTGGTAGGAAAACTGAAACACAGCCATTCTTATGAGAGAAGATATGGAATAATAGTTGACCATATTTAAAGTACAACCACTAACACAGCTTAGTGTACTAAAATCGACAGTTGATTAGAATGAAAAATTAGGAAATACACTGACTTTTATTTTGCAAATAAGACTTGGAAATTATTAAATCACAGATTCATTTTTTGGATACTAGAACATATATATTTTATGATAGCTACAAAAAAGCACAGTTTACATCCTGGGAAATGAGCTAGTGATGTGTAATTAAAATAATACCTATCAATATAGCTCTAAGTGGCTGATAGTTTTTAGCTATTATGCACTCTACTGCTGAGAAATTGATTAGATAATTGCAGAATGGATCTAATTCAATTGCTGATTGAAATAATAAAATGAACTGTTTCCTGAGCTGGTCATACTGATGATCTTTTAACCAGATTAATTGGGTTATGCATTAATTACCAGCTGTTTTACACTCCAACCCTCTACCTCCATCACATACACACAATAGATCTAGTTGGTTTTCTAGATTCAATCTTGGTTCTTAGAAAATATGCTTTATCTTGAAAGAAGATATGGCATAATATTTGGAAATATAGGTGGGCCTTGGAGCCCTGCACAATAAACATGGATATGATTGTAAAGCACTGAGCTTAGCACCTGTTACAGATTAAGATCATCATTAGCTGTTGCTATTAATATTTTCCTTAAAGAAAAAGTTATGTGACGAAACAAAACAGTTTAGTTAAATTTAGAAAATTGGATTTTAAGAGCCACCTACTCTAGGAAACCTGTTCAGCTTGTTCACATCTACCTTCCTTCCAGCTCCTTTATACAACACAAATAAGAAAAACCAACATAGGTTAAGATCAAAGAATCCCGCTAACACATCCAATCAGTGCAAGTATACACTCAGCAAATATTTCCTCTCCCTGTGTATGTGATACTTTGGCTGCTCATTCAGTGAGACAGTAGAGGGTAATGGTATAAATATGGGCTCTGGAATCAGACTGTCTGAATTTGAACCCTGGCTTCTCTGTTTACCAGAAAATTACCTAATTCTTCTGAACTTTTGTTTTTGAAAAATAGAGATAAAATAGTACCTTGCATGATGGTTGTGAAGACTAAATTTAAATTAGCCTTGGACATAATAATTACTCATAAAATGTTAACTTATTATGTTTATTATTATAATGCTTTTTCTTCAGAAGACGTATGTTTGTTTGGAATATGATGTCATTAATCCATAGTATTCATGAATTTTCTCTTCGACCAAATATAAACATTCCTTACTCTTCAAATTAGATTTTTATCAAGGAAAAGTGAAGCTGAGGAATAAGCAAATTCTGAATGATTTTTCTTCCTGTAATTATTTAACATTGCTAATTCAAAGAAAAATTTCAAAACTGGAGCATGAAATAAAAGTATTTTGAGAGGTCTTTATATGAAGTATTTATGAAAGTCTCAGGAAAGGTAGAAACAAACAAAAGGTGTGAAATCAACATCGAATACCCACAACTTAGAAAAAAAAAACTTTCCATGACTAAATTTTAAAAGTTGGCTTTTATTCATAGTTTAAATGTTATTAATAGAAATGCATACTTTACAATAGATTTTTCTAATTTTCCTTTGACCAATGTGACATTTTGAGCAGTTACCTTGATATGTAGTAGATATCTCTGCATATAAGGATGATGGGAATGAGTCACCTACAATAGGATTTGATTATTTAAAATAAAATTTCAATATGTATGCATTTATCCTTTAGATTATTTCAATGAAAATATGAGACAGAAGTATGTAATTTGTCTAAAGAACCAGAAAAAAATCCACCTCAGCTTGCTTTAAAAATCTCTCTTCAAGTTATTTTCTTATTTGACAACTAAATCAAACAACCAGTGCTCTTGCTTTCTTTGATCTAAACAATTTTACAGAGGCTACCTTGCAAATGTCCCAAGACATGAGCCTGCTCACAGTGAAAAATGTACTCAGAAAGAAATTCACTTAATGATAATGCTTATTCTTCTACGTAATGGACATTTCATTGTCAGTGAAGTGTAACATTATTCTGTTGAAAGCTTTACATATGCAGCCAGCTCCAGACACACTAGTTTAACCTGCGTATCTCATTTTCTGGTTCTATCATTTGTCTTTTTGCATATTCAGTGAAAACCTTTCATGCTTGATACATGGATTGCTTTATGCTAACGTTGTTGCTTTTATTAAAAAATATCCATAGTTTGTATGGATATATGGATTCATGAATACATTTCACATGATATCTGGTGCTAGAAGGTGGCATCTATTGTTTTGCCATGTATGAGTGTATAGCTAGAGATTACTACTTTTAATTAAGCAGTAAGTTACCGCATTTCTACTTTTTACAATTGCAAATTGCAAAGTTTTAATATGGGCAAGTTTTCCAGTCAGTAGTGGTTGAAGACACCAGTACAGTGTTTGGTTGGCTGACTAAAAGGTCTCTCTTAGACACACACACAAAATCTCCGTATAGGTTTTACAGGATCTGCAATGCCACCAAACGTCTTTGTGTGTTTAGCATTAATGGCTTGCTTTCTCTTCAGAATATACATATTCTGGAACACAAAATTGTGTCACCTCCACTTTCAGAAGTTGTTCCCGCAAAGCAAGGAGACCCCAAGCTAGATGACTGTCCACTTCATCAGTCAGAGGCACTGAAATAAGGCAAAAGGCTAAAGAAGAATATGTGAGAATCCCTGAACCCCAAAAGCAAACCTAGAATTCTTCCCAATGAAAACATTAAGCAGAGGGGTACACCTAGGACCTGATTAGGAAGTGGATAATGTATTCCTATGTACAGTAGCACCCCCTGCCCCCCTCCATCCACTTACTCCTAGTTTCATTTTCTGTGGTTTTAATTTCTGCAGTCAACCATAGTCCAAAGTTCTTAAATGGAAAATTTCAGAAATAAATAATTCATAAGTTTTAAATTGTCCACCATTCTGGGTGGAGCTAAAATTTCATGCCATGCCCTGCTCCAGCCTGCCTACAACATGAATCTTCCCTTGACCAGTGTATCCACATTTAGATGATCCCTACCCATTAGTCACAGTTATCAGATTTAAAAAACATAATATGTATAGGGTTTGATACCATATGCAGTTTCAGGAATCCACTGGGAGTCTTGGAATGTATGCCCTGCAGACAAGGGAGGGACTATTGTATAAAGATAGACAAGGGAAATATAGGCAATTTATTTGTGTGTAAATATGCTACTCAAGTCGGTATTTCTATTTCAGTAACATATAACCTCATGGGGAAATACTTACATACAAAGCACAAAGATGTGTAATGTTCTCACTAAAGCACATATTTCATTATAACTTAGATACACCTATATCCCATATTTGTGTAATTGTATTTTAAGTCTCTTTAGTGCTTATACATAATGGGGTCATATATGTATATATGTGCATGAACATGTATTTTATGTATACTACTGTTCAACACACACTATTGATTTTTTTTCTTTTTTTTAAATTTTACTTTAAGTTCTGGGATACATGTGCTGAATGTGCCGGTTTGTTACATAGGTATACACATGCCATGGTGGTTTGCTGCACCTATCAACCTGTCATCTAGGTTTTAAGCACCTCATGCATTAGGCATTTGTGCTAATACTCTCCCTCCCCTTTCCCTCTACCCCCAGACAGGTCCTGGTGTGTGATGTTCCCCTCCCTGTGTCCATGTGTTGTCATTGTTCAGCTCCCACTTACGAGTGAGAACATGTGTTGTTTGGTTTTCTATTCCTGTGTTAGTTTGCTGAGAATGATGGTTTCCAGCTTCATCCATGTCCCTCCAAAGGACATGAACTCATGCTTTTTTATGGCTGCATAGTATTCCATGGTGTAAAACACACACTATTGATTCTGTGATCTCATTTTCAAGGGACCATTGTTTAGTTAACACTTATAACTTCTTATAGATATCTTAGCATTATCATTCTCATTTTTCAAAGTGAAAAAATCATTGTAAAATAATTTAAAAACAAAGTAGTCACATTCAAGTTTTTTTTAAAAAAATTCATGTGTTAAAAAAAGATAACAAGCTGTATTAGTTTGTTTTCATGCTGCTAATAAGGGCATGCCTGGGACTGGGCAATTTACAAAATAAAGAGGTTTAAAGGACTTACAGTTCCATGTGGCTGGGGAGTCCTCACAGTCATGGAGGAAGGTGAAAAGCACATCTCACATGGCAGCAGACAAGAGAAGAGAGCTTGTGAAGGGAAACTCCCTTTTTAAAACCATCAGATCTCATGAGATATATTTACTATTATGAGAGTAGCATGGAAAAGACCTGTATCCATGATTCAGTTACCTCCCACTGGGTTCCTCCGACAACACGTGGGAATTCAAGATGAGATTTGGGTTGGGACACAGCCAAACCATATCACAAGCTATCTTAGAAAATAGTCTCTGTTTTTTTATGACAAGATCTAAATCTATAAATCTCTTAAATGGAGGAATTGGTAGAAGATTAAAGAAATAAATGAATAAAATGCTATGGTTAATAACAAAGTTTGATCAAAATGAGTAACTGACGGGAGACAGAAAACATAATTTTGAAAAGCCATTAAAGAAACTTAGACTTGCACAATGGATAATATTTCCCACTAGAGATACTGAATACATCATTTGATTGCAAGTGGAATATGAGTGAGATAATGGAAATGTGTATGAGAGTGTGTGTGTGTGTGTGTGTGTGTGTGTGAGAGAGAGAGAGAGAGAGAGAGAGAATACCTTAATAAACGTGATAACCTTTGGATGAACTTTTAATATCTGTTATATCACAGGATCTAAGAGGGTAGATTTCAAGTGTGGCTACTCCCAATTTTTATAGGCTACTATTTGGAAAATTGAGTAACACTGAAAGGTTTTACACTAGTGATATTGTATATTTTAGGACATGGTTCTACTTTCTAAAACAGAGCTACCCAAATGCATTTCACCATGGAATCTCTTTAAAAACACAATACAAAGGCCGGGCGCGGTGGCTCAAGCCTGTAATCCCAGCACTTTGGGAGGCCGAGACGGGCGGATCACGAGGTCAGGAGATCGAGACCATCCTGGCTAACACGGTGAAACCCCGCCTCTACTAAAAAATACAAAAAACTAGCTGGGCGAGGTGGCGAGCGCCTGTAGTCCCAGCTATACGGGAGGCTGAGGCAGGAGAATGGCGAAAACCTGGGAGGCGGAGCTTGCAGTGAGCTGAGATCTGGCCACTGCACTCCAGCCCGGGTGACAGAGCAAGACTCCGTCTCAAAAAAAAAAAAAAAAAAAAAAAAAAAAAAAAAAAAAACACACAATACATTGCTGAAATACTAAAGGAGATGATGAAATATGATCTACTTTTGGATTAAAGTTGAAAGTAAAATAATGCTATCAGAGATAAATTTATTCTGTGAGTAATGCTCGAAAGCATTTCTATTTTGATAACATCAGATAATGTTACCAATATATGTTGAAATAAAATAATTCATGTAACAGTGACCAGATCTTACCAAAAAGATTAGAAAGTAAATTCTTCCTAATTCACTAACGCCTAGATTGAGTATCATGTATCATACGCTCCCTTGTCTGATTTTCTGGCATTTGAGGGTCAAGTACAAAATTTTTGAAAGTATATTTTAGCACAATATATATAAATATAATTAGCAATTTTTTACATTTGTTCCGAAAGAGTATTTTTTTATGAAAAGATGTATTAGGAAGAATTCAAATAATGCAGCAAAACACATACAGTTAAAAAAAAAATAAGTCCTCAAACTATGCTATCCAGAAATGACTATTAACCCTGCATATACTTTATTCAGACATCTCTCCCAGCACATAAACCTGAAATATTAGATAGGTAGGTACATAGGAATATGTACATGATTATATAAAAACAGGATTATGCTATTTTTATAATTCTAAGGTATTATTTATATACAATAAAATTCACCAACTTTGTACATTTTTATGTGCTTTGACAAATATTTAGGGTCATGGATCTCCTACCACAGTCATGATATTGATCACTTTTGTCACCCTAAAAAAGTTGCCTCATGCCCCTTTGCTGTCAGTTCTATCCACTGTCCACTCTGTTCTGTTTTCTACCACTATCGTTTTGCCTTTTATGGATGTTCACAAAAAGTAAATCATAGAGCATGCTGGTTTTGTGTCTGGGTATTCTACGTAGCCGAATGCATTTAATAATCATCCATGTTGTCACACGGATTCCTAGTTCATTCCTTTTCACTGCTGAGCATTGTTTTATTGTATAGATATCTCATACATCCATACATTCATACAGCAGTTATGGAAAGTTTGCAGGTTTTTCAGTTGTTGCCGTTGTTTTCAGTTTTGGCTTTTTATAAGTAAAGCTGCATCTGAGAGGATTTTGAATGGATATATACACACACACACACACACACATATATATGAATAATTATTTTAGGTAAATACAAAAAAAAGTGGTATTTCTGGGATATATGTTATAGGTCTAGTTAACTTATAGGACACTGTCACATTGTTTTTACACAAGGCTGTAAAATCTGGCATTCTAACCAACAATATACAGGAATTCTATTAGCACCACATCTTTAATAACACACTTAAATTTTCATTATTCTGGTGAACATATGGTAGTTTCTCACTATGGTTTTAATTTGCATTTCTATAATGACTACTAATTTTGAGCCTCTTTCTATGTGCTTATTTGGCATTTGTATCATTCTTCGGATGTGGTCATTTTGTTGTTGGCTTGTATATTAGTTTTCTAGGGCTACCCTAAAAGTATCACACATGGCTGGGCGCGGTGGCTCATGCCTATAATCCCAGCGCTTTGAGAGACCACCCTGGGCAACAGAGAGATAATCTGTCACTAAAAACAAAGTTATTAACTAGATGTAGGTTTTAGAAATATTTTCATCCAGTTTGTGGCCTGCATGTTGATCTGCCTTAAAATTATATTTTGAAGAGCATATGATTTTAATTTTGATGAAGTTTTATCAATTAATTTATCATTTCTGAATTTTGAGTCCTACCTAAGAAATATTAACATTTGCTAAAATAAGACCACAGAGTTTTTTTCTACATGGTTTTCTAGAGGTTTTATATTTTCAACTCTCACATTTATAAACGTGTAATTCATTTAGATATGTATAGTGACTTTTCTGGACCAATTCTGTGAAGTCTAATTTTCAAAATTGTGTGTGTCATCATGGAAAAGCCTCCAGGAGAGAGACCCTGTTCCCACAGGACATATACATGTAGAGGGGTATTTTGGGGGAATGCAGTACAGAGTGCACCTACATACCAGTAAGAGTGGTTTCCTGTGTGAGTAATGTGGCTTTATTAGGAGAGCACATGTCCCTAGTTCAATGTTTGTTAGGTTATCATTCTCTTCTCTTAACCTAACTCAAACTGCTAAGAGACCCTCTTGCTTAGCTACTGAAA
Organism: Theropithecus gelada; assembly: GCF_003255815.1. NCBI lineage: Eukaryota > Metazoa > Chordata > Mammalia > Primates > Cercopithecidae > Theropithecus > Theropithecus gelada. The sequence continues at coordinate 121,996,420 of NC_037673.1, forward strand.
GAATATGGCAATTTACGGCAATTAACAGGACTGACCTAGTCTCTACTCTTTTTTGGTAATGTTCCACACATAGAGCTCATTATTTCATTTTCACAGTAAAAGGAATAGAGTAAGCAAGGCCAACATCTCGTGGAGTTAATTAGACTTCTGCTGTTTATTATTTGACAAATTTCCTCTATTATCCTCACTTCCTTAATTTTATCTCTTATAGTTTCTTTTCACATGAAACACTTATTTCAAATGAAATTATCTCAGAGAAGTGATAAGCAGGTGGGAAATGGAACTCAATTTCAGTGGCTCCAGAGGCCAGCTCTCTGAGTTTGCAGTCACTTTAAGAGCACAAGTTCATACAGACAAATAGAACATTTCTGTTTAGGAGATCCCAACAAAGCAAGCAAATTGTTGCAAGAAAAAATTTTCTAGCTCTGCATTCCCTGAAAGCTTCCAGTAAGTGGAAAAATTGTTTCTCAACAGATGGCACTCAAAAATTTTTCCTATGAAATCTGTGTGATCAAGGATTAGGGAAATGTTGCAAGGTTCTGTTTCTCTATATTTGGATCCTAAATACTGAATAATGGTTTTGTTTGTTTGTTATTGCTCTACTTGTTTTAATTAGTCTGTGTTTTTGACTGAAGTATTTTAAAGCAAATTTTATTCATCATGTCATTTCTACCCTTTGTTCTTTAGCATGCATCTCTAAATTTAGGGACATTTTCTCATATAACTCTAGTTCATGTTACATCTTTCAAGACAAACTAAGAAATGTTTCATTTTAAAATTTCACTAATTGTCTTAAAATGTCTTAAACTGGTTGTTCTGAGATTCAAACAAGGTTCTTATGACTCTTGGATCTCTATAGTCTGTAATGGGATTTTCTCTTATTGTTTTTATATTAGGTTTTGAAGACATCAGGTCAATAATTTTGTAGCTTTCTATTCTAGGCATTTAATATGCACTGGATATTAGTACTAAAGGCTTGATTGAATTCAGGTTCACGTTGGACAAGAATATTATATTTCATTGGTGGTTCTCTGTTCTTCGTAACATATAGTATTAGGAGGACAGTATGTCTGGTTATTGTATTCATCGGACATACTGACAATACAACTATACAGACTATTTGTGTATTTGTATTCTCCCCACTTTCTGCCTCTTATTCTTGTCACTTAATGATATATTCTGGAGAGCAATTACATAGAAACCATCCATATTTCCTTGTATGATTACATAGTATCCCACTGTAAGGACATATCATGATTTACTTAAACAGTATCCTCTTAAAAGATGTTGAGGTTATTTCCTGTATTATGCTATTGCAAATAATGCTGCAATTAACTACCTAGTTCCTTAGTAGTTTTTCTGGTGTCTTTTTGAGATATGGTCATGTAAGTGAGTTTTGTATTAAAGAATAAACCCACATGCAAGTTTGCTAGATTTTGCCAGATTTACAGAGAGGTGGTAATATTTTGCATTTTGACCAGAAATTCATGAGAGTGTGTGTCACTCTGTAGTCTCACTAGCCAAGTATATTGTCAAATCCTTGCATATCTGCTAATCTAATATGTAAGAAATGCTATTCCGATAAAGTTTGAATTTATTTTTGCTTATTATATGTTAGGTTGAAAACATTGTCATATTGTTTAATAGCCATTTTTACTTTTTCTCCTATGAATTGCCTGTTCATCATGTTTGCACAATTTTTTACTGGTTTCTTGGCTTTCCTCTTCACAATCTCTAGGAACTCATTGTGTATTAGAGACATTAGCCCTTTGTGACATATGTTGCAAATATTTTTACTGCTTGGTATTTGCTTTTTACTTTGCTGGTTTCCTTTCATCATACAAAAATTATTTTTAAAAATGGATACAGAATGTATTAATCTTTCCTTTTGCCTCTAAATTTTATATATTCTAGTGAGAAATATATTCACTCCAGATTATAAATATATGCACTCAAATGTTGCTGTAGTTTTTATGGTTTAACCTTTTTTAATATATCTTGGTCCATTTGTAATTTAAGATGTAAGACATGAGGCACTCAGGCAGTTTCATCTCTTTCCAAACAGCTATGCAGTGTTCCACCATCACTCATTTAAAAGCCCATCTTCTTCCTGTTGACTGGAGATACAACTTTTTGTCATATGCGAAATTTTTATAAATAAGTAAGTCCTTCCTTCCTTCTCTTTCCATTTCTTGCCTTTCTTCTTCCTTCCCTCCCTCCCTTTTCTTTCTCTCCCTTCCCTTCCCTCCCTTTTTCTTTCTTTCTTTCTCTCTCTCCCTTTCCTTCCTTCCTTCCAAAACTGAGTACCTCTTTTGATGTTAAGGATGTTTTTATTGTTCTAGCATTGCCTTTTTGCTATCACACTTATATAGTACCTTACTTAGTTGGCTCTATTATTTCTAGCTAAAGCTGACAGGTGTACATTAAAGATTACCAAAGTATCAGCCATAGAGCAATTTTTTTAAGCTGTGACAATTTTTAAGCAATCAAAAGATTTTCCAAACAGAAGCCTGTATTGGAAATGTTTATTAACAGTTTTAGAAGGTAATCACTGAGGAGTTATAATTTTTACCTTTTGCTTTTATAATGAATTTTTATAAGATGTTTGTAAGTTGTAATTAATCACATTAAAAATTATATTATTCACTTTTTAAAATTTAACTACATAAAAAGCTTTCTTAGAAAAAGGATAACAATCTAATTTCACATATCCCTTCACATGTCAAAAACATTTCTGTCTTTGCATGTGATTGTGTGTAGAGCATGTAATCAGATTTATTCCTTTATACCGAATGTCATACTTTCCTAACAGATTTTTATACAACAAATTTTTGTATGTGGAAAAGCATTGCTTTCTGTTGACTGTCTGGAACCTTCACTGTAAAACAAAATTGTGTCATCTTAATGTAATTAAATTATAATTGAGGGCACAATAACTCTAATTTCACAATCCTTTTAAGGCAAATCTAATTAATAGCATTTAAAGGTCCTTAGGCTTGTATTATGTTTTTATTATCACAATATCCCACAGAGCAATAGTAAGCCCCAAAGCCTTTGAAATATGATGGAGATTTTCACTGACCTCAAACTGGCTTAACACTTGTCATTTCATATCCCAGGTAATTGCTTTAATGCTCTCTGCTAGTACTTTTGATACCATTTCTACACTGTGGCCTCTTCCACATATGTTTGTCCAGTGACACTCACTAAATCATACAGTCACAACGCCTTGAGAAAAAGAGAAGACAGTAAAGCTAAGGATTAAAATGAAAGCCAACTTAAGACTGATGAGAGAAGGCACAGCTTTGTGTCCTGGGCATGAAGATCTTGACTGAAGAGTTATTCAGTGGTAGTGGCAGAGGTCTGGAGAAGAAAGCCTTGGTACAACAAAGTCAGAAGGTTTCAAAAGTTACATTTCTTTTCTCCTCTGCCATACCATACAATGGTAGGCCTCATGAGAACAGCTCTGGAAGACCAGCCTTATTTTGCCTGCTGGTTGCAGTCCTGACCAGACATCAGGAGAGATCCAAGAGTAGCTGCATTTAAAATTAAAAGTAGTTTATTTGCAGCAACATGGATGTAACTAGAGGTCATTGTTTAGTAAATAAGCCAGGCAAAGGAAGACAAACATTGCACATTCTCACTCGTATGTGGAAACTAAGAAAGTTGAACTCATGAGAGTAGAGAGTAGAATGATAGTTACTCGAGACTGAGAAGTTACCACCACTGGGAAGTTGTGGGGAGAGAATGAAGAGAGGCTGGCTAATGGGTACAGATATACAGTTAGATAGAAGAAGTAAGTTCTAGTGTTTGATAGCACAATAAGGTGACTATAGTTAATAATTTATTGCATATTTCAAGATCGCTAGAAAGAAAATTTGAAACGTTCCCAACACAAACATATGATAAACCTTTGAGGTGATGGATATTCTAAATACCTTGATTTGATCATTACACATTGTATGCATGTATCAAAATATCACATGTACCTCATAAAGATGTATAATTATTGGCTGGGTGCAGTGGCTCTCAACTATAATCCCAGCACTTTGGGAGGCCAAGGAAGGTAGATCACCTGAGGTCAGGATTTTGGGATCAGTTGGGACAACATGGTGAAATCCCATCTCTACTAAAAATACAAAATTAGCCAGGCATGGTGGCACATTCCTGTAATCCTGTAATCCCATCCTGTAAATCCCATCGGGAGGCTAAGGCAGGATAATCGCTTGAACTCCTTCACTGATCATTAGAGAAATGCAAATCAAAACCACAATGAGATACCATCTCACACCAGTCAGAATGACTATTAAAAAGTAAAAAAAAAAAAAAAAAAAATCGATGTTCGTAAGGTTGTAAAGAAAAGGGAACACTTATACACTGTTGGTGGGAGTGTAAGTTAGTTCAGTCATTGTGGAAAGCAGTATAGTGATTCCTCCAAGAACTAAAAGCAGAACTACCATTCATCCCAGCAATACCATTACTGGGTATATACCCAGAGGAATATAAATTATTCTGCTATAAAGTCACATGCATGCAAATGTTCATTGCAGCACTATTCACGATAGCAAAGACATAGAATCAACCTAAATGCCCATCAATGACAGGTTGGATAAAGTAAATGTGGTACATATACACCATGGAATACTATACAGCCATAAAAATGAATGAGATAATGTCTTCTGAGGGAACGTGGATGGAGTTGGAGACTATTATCCTTAGCAAAATAATGCAGGAACAGAAATCAAAATACCATATGTTCTCACATATAATTGGGAGCTAAGTAATGAGAACTCATGAACACAAAGAAGGGAACAACAGACACTGGGGTCTACTTCAGGGTAGAGGGTGAGAGCAGGGAGAGGAGCAGAAATGATAACTATTGGATACTGAACTAAATACTTGGGTGATGAAATAATCTGTACAATAAACCCAAGTGACATGAGTTTACTTATGTAACAAAGCTTCACATGTCCCCCTGAGCCTTAAATAAAAGTTAAAAAAATAATAAAAAGTTGTTTTCAGTGACCAACAATATATGAGAAACATAACATGTCCTGTACCCATCATAGAGTCACAATGTACATTTCATTATGAAGACCTATGTTAAAGAAATCAGGGTAGCCAATTAAACCTATGGACTAATTTTAATTATAAAATTTAAAAGATATTTCTTTTTTCTCCTTTATTATACTTTTTATCCTCCTGTGGAGTTAATATTGCACAGAGCATATTCTAAAAAATGCTGGTTGGAAGATTTTCCAAATTTATAATGTACTCATGTTTGCAGCTGCATCACATCCTTTTGGAGGCGTAGGTGGGTGTAAATCAAATCTATAAACCTTTGCAGTCTTTTGAGTGCCTCGAAAAGTGTTTCTGCAAATATCAACTTAATAAACAAACAGCAACATCTGAGTTTTCATTACGATGAAGTCCATAAAGTAGGTCTGTAGCCACTAACTAAGCTGCACATATGGTTAATTAGAAGTATCATAAAGCTTTATTGAAAAGCATAATATTTACATCAAAGTTAACATTTGAGTTATGCTGGATTTGGGCTACTGTGAAGGCTAAGATTTAATGGTAAGAATTAGCATGTAGTGGGGATTATTACAAGATTTTCACTAAAATTATTAATATCCAGAAAATCCTTGCAACATCCAGAAAAGGGAATAAGATGATGGCATTACTCTAACTTTTAAAAATTGATATGCTATTTTTTGACACTGGGAACCCTATGCATTACTTACATTTGTGCATGTATATGCATGTGTATACGTGTGTGTGAGTGTGTGTGAAGTCACTCAGTACTTCAAGTCCCAGTGTCTTCATTGGGCATGCTCCTAACTTGTCATAACTGTTGTGGATAATAAACGCTGGTTGGAAGATTTAACTACTGAGTACTTTGAGGTTATTTTCTAAAATGTAAAGTTGAAATCACGATGGCTATTGTTAATTGCTCCTTGGGAAGTACATATAATCTCATTTAAATATGAGATTTCCTTTTGCTGCCTTTTTGGACACCATTAACAATTGTTAAAGATACTTGAATCAGTTTTTGTCTTTCAAAAAATCTGTTACTATCTTGGGAATAAAGTTTGTCTTTTTTTTGAAAGACAAAAAAACTTAAGTCAGTTTTGTCTTCCAATAAAATTTGTTAACTATCTTTGGAATAGTTTGTCTTGTTTTGTTTTGTTTTGCTTTAAAATTTTCTCCCCCAGTGCAGCATTGAGTACAAAGAAGGAATTTCATAAGTTCTATGACTTCTTGAAGGTCCCGGGGCCCATGGGTCTCTCCTAAACATAATAGAATTTGCAGAAATATACAGGATAGCTAGAAGATTGAACATTTTACTTTTCATTCAGTCAATAGATACTCTAAGATTTTTATTGAAATGTAACATAGATAAGTACATGAATACAACAATAAAACTTGCCTAATTTTCACAAAGTGAACATACTAGGTGACCAAGACCCCAAAACCTGAATATTATCAGCACAAATCCCTCCACGTCACTATCAGTCACTATCTCCACCAAGTAAACCATTATCGTGACTTCCAACAGCATATAGTTGCAACACAGAATTATATAGTATATTCTCTTCTGGGGGGATTTGACTTCTTCAACTAAATACTGATTTTTTTTTTTTTTTGAGGTGTGTCTACAGTATGTGTACCGATGGCTTATTTTCAATGCTGTGTAACACCATTCCATTGTAATTTGTTTATCCATTCTTCTATACATGAACATTTGGATTGTTTACACTTTTTTGGCTTTTACAAACAGTCCTGCTATAAACATTATTGTGCATTTTGGGGGGCATTCACTTTGAAGTAGAACTACTGGGTTTTAGGGTATGAAAAAGATTGGGTAAAGTAGATACTATCAAATTCTTTTCTGGAGTGATTTTATCAATTTAATCACCAGCTTTGTAGGATAATTCAAACTGCCTCACATGGTCACTAACACTTGATAATGTCACTTGGACAATTTTTAGCCAGTATGTTTTGTCAGTTCAATTATTGTAATTTTTGAAATGTAATTCTCAATCAATTTTAATGAAGTACAATTTAGATACAATAAAATGCACGCATTTAAAGCGATGTTGATAACAAATTTAAACATCTGTGTGATTATCATATCAATACAAACAGGGAACATATCTATCACTCTCGAAAATTCCTTTGTGCCCCTTTTCAGTCAATGCCCTCAACACCCACTGCAGGAAACCATGACCTGATTTAGGTCAATGTAGAATAGTGTTGCTTAATGTTAGACTTTACATAAATTTAATCATACAGTATGTACTCTTTCGTATCTACTTCTTTTATTAGAATTAAAGTTTTTAGTTAATCTATGTTTTTACACATATCAGTAATTCATTTCTTCATATAGCTGAGTAGTATTCCATTATATAGATACATACCACAAGTTGTTTATCATCCACTCACCTATTGATGAACTTTAAAGTTGTTTCCATTTTTTTGTGTTAAGAATAATGCTGTTATGAACATTCACATGCAAGTCTTTTTGTGGTTATCTTCATTAAGCATATCATATGACAAGGGTATATTTAATTTTACAAGAAAATTCTAGCCTCTTTTCCAAAGTGATTTTAACATTTTAGACACTCAACAGCAATATATGAATCATAAGTACTCCACACTCCTGCCAACATTTGGTATTGACAATTTTTTAATATTAGTCATTCCAATTGTGCAAATTTGTGTTTTGTTGTGGTTTTAATTTGCATTTCTTCATAAGTAATTATGCTGAACATTTTCAAAGTGATTTTAAACTCTAAAAATCTACTGGTGATTTTTTAAATCTTCTCTTGTGAGATGTTCTTTTCAATTTTTGGCCCTCTTTTTATTGGGTTGTTTACCTTCATATTGTTGAGTTGTAAGAACTCTTCATATTGTCTGCATAGAAGTCCTTGTTAGATACATGCACATGTAGAGTAAATATATTTTCCCAGGTGGTAAACAGCCTTTGGGTTTTCTTTAGTGACTTTTGAAGAAACAGAGGATTTTAATTTTGAGGAAGTTCAATTTATGTTTTCTTTTTTGCTTAGTGCTTTGTTTTTCTTACCCACCCCCCAAAAATCTTTGCATACTCCAATGTATGAAGATTTTCCCCTGCATTTTCTTCTGGAATGTTACGGTTTTACCTGTTATTTTTAGGTAATAAAAATAATCTATTCACCAATGACCTATTTCAAATTAATATTTATGTAGAATGTGAGATGGGGTACGTGTTTTATTTTTTTCATATGGCTATACAGACATTCCAGGATCATTTATGGAAAAGACTCATTTTATCTCTAACTTATTGGTGCTTGGTTAAAATTTAATGAACCATACATGGTTTTACTTCTGGATTTTGTTTTGCTCCACTGACACTCTGTGTCTTTCTGCCAATAACACGTATCAAGATTACTTTAACTTTAGCTTTATAGAGATCTTCAAATTAGAAAATGTGATTGCTTTAACTTTATTCTCTTTCAAAACATTGTTGACTCTTCTATGTCTATGCTTTTACAAATTCTACAAATATGTCAGCTTACATTTTGATTGGGACTGTGTTAAATCTACATAGACTTTTTGTGGGAGAATGAATTAATTAACAACGTTGAATCTTCTAATAAACTCGAACAAAGTAAATCTCGGCATTTATTTATGTCTCACATACGTTCTCTGAGAAATGTTTTCAGTTTTCAGTATAAAAACTCAGCATATTTTTGTTAAATTTGTTCCAAAATATTTTGGACTTTGATGCCACTAGACATGACATTTCTTTTTGAGTTTCAATTTTATTTCATAACTTTGTCCCCATTATTTCTTGCTAGTGAATGTAAATACTATTTATTGTATATTAGTGTTTATTCTGTGATTTTTGCTAAATTTACTTATTAATTCTAGTAGGGTTTTTTGGTAATTTTAAAGGATTTTCTCTGAACATTATCATATCATCTCTGAATAGAGACGGCTTTATTTCTTCTTTTCAAAGTTTCTAACTTTTATTATTTTTTTCTTTGTTTTACTACACTTTCTAGGACCTTTAGTACAATTTAGAAGAGAAGTGGCAAGGATGAACATCCTTTTTTTTTTTTTCCCCTCAAATGTAAGATAACCAAAACAGCATGGTACTGGTACAAAACAGACACATAAACCAATGGAACAGAATAGAGAACCCAGAAATAAGAACTGATACCTACAACTATCTGATCTTCTACAAACGTGACAAAAACAAGCAATTGGGAAAGGATTTGCCATTCAATAAATTGTGCTGGAATAACTGGCTACCCCTATACAGAAGATTGTACATGTACAAAATTTAACTTATACCATGTACAAAAATTAACTCAAGGTGAATAAAGACTTAAATTTAAAACCCCAAACCATAAAAACCCTGGAAGACAACCTAGGAGATACCATTCAGAATATAGGCACAGGCAAAGATTTCATGATGAAGATGCCAAAAGTAATTGCAACAAAAGCAAAAATTGACAAATTGGATCTAATTAAACTAAAGAGCTTCTGCGCAGCAAAAGAAACTATCAACAGAGTAAACAGACAACCTACAGAATGGGAAAAAATTTTCCAAACTATGCATCCAATGAAGGTCTAATATCCAGCATCTATAAGGAACTTAAACATATTTATAAGAAACAAAAACAACCTATTAAAAAGTGGGCAAACGACATGAATGGACACTTTTCAAAAGAAGACATATGTGCAGCCAACAATCATATGAAAAAAGCTCAGCGTCACTTATTATTAGAGAAATACAAATCAAAACCACAATGAGATACCATCTCACAGCAGTCAGAATGGCTATTACTAAAAAGTTTAAAAAATAACAGATGCAGGTAAGGTTGTGGACAAAAAGGAATGCTATACTGTTAGTGGGAGTTTAAATTAGTTCAGCCATTGTGGAAAGTGCTATGGCAATTCCTCCAAGAACTAAAGACAGAAATACCATTTGACACAGAAATCCCACTAGTGGGTATATATCCAAAGAAATATAAATCCTCTATTATAAAGACACATGCATGTGTATGTTCATTGCGGCACTATTCACAATAGCGAAGACATAGAATCAACCTAAATGCCCATCAACGATAGACTGGATACAGAAAATGTGGTACATATACAGCATTTAATACTATGCATCCATAAACAAGAACAAAATTATGTCCTTTGCCAGAACATGGATGGAGCTGGATGCCTAGCAAACTAACACAGGAACAGAAAACTAAATATCATATGGTCTCACTTATGAGTGGAAGCTACATGATGAAAACACATGGACATAGAGGGGAACAACACCCAGTGGGGCCTATTGAAGGGTAGAGGGCAGGAAGAAGGAGAGAATCAGGAAAAATAACTAATGGGTACTAGGCTTAATACCTGGGTGATGAAATACTCTGTACAACAAACCCCCATGACACATATTTACTTATGTAACAAACCTGCACATGTACCCCTGAACTTAAAATAGAAGTTAAAAATAATCAGTCTTTTATTCTTAAGTATGATGTTAACTGTAGAATATTTTATAGAGTCACTTCATCAGGTTGAGGAAGTTTCATTTCATAACTTTTTGAGAATTTTTATCAAATAGGATATCAAATTGTATCACTCTTTTCCTGCAAGATTGAAATGATTATATGATTAGTTTGCTGAATTTTGAGTTAGGCTGATTTATTTTCAGAGCTTGAACTAAGCTTGTATTTTTTAAATGAATCCCTTTTGGTCATGATTTCTTAACTATTTATATATTGCTCGATTTATTTTCTAAATTTTAAATGATTTTTGCATCTTCATGCAGAATATCGGCCTGTAATTTTATTGTCTTGTGAAATTTTTGTCAAGATTTTATTTCATGGTTAGGCTTCCTCATAAAATTAGTTTGGAAGTAATCTTTTCTTCTCTGTTTTTAAATATATTTTGAGTAACATTAGTCTTATTTCTTCCCTAAGTGTTGGTTAACACAGTAGTAAGAATATATGGGGCTACATTGTTTTATTGGGAAATATTTTGATTATGAATTCAAATTTATATTTTTTCGCTCAGTTTGGATTAGTTGTATTTTTCAAGGAATATGACCATTTCATCTCAGTTATCAAATTTATCCACAAGAAATTGTTTGTAATGTTTTATATTAACATTTTAATACCTGTGAAATTTGTAGTTATGTTACCTCTTATTTCTGACATTGAAATATTATTTCCCCCCTCTTTTTTGCTTGATTAGTCTTGCTAGAAGTGTATGAATGTTTAAACTTTTCAAAGAACATCTCTTAGCTTTAATTTCTCTATTATCTATTTTATTAATATCTGTTTCTATTTTATTATTTCACTGCTTCAAAGGGATACTCAGGTCATTTGTTTTAACCTCTAATACATTGCTATGGTTTGAATGTTTTTGTTCTCTCCAAAACTCATGTTGAAACTTACTGCCTGATGCAATGAATGAATTAATGCCATTATAAAGGGCTTGATGCCGGGAGTTTGCTTATTCTTCATTTGCCATTCCACCTCCCACCATGTGATGACATGGTAAGAAGGCCCTTGCCAGATGCTGGCACATTGATACCAAACATCCCAACCTCCAGAACTGTGAACCAATATATTTCTAGTCATTATAAATTACCTGGTCTGCAGTTTTTTTATAGCAGCACAGAACAAACTAAGAAATACAGATCCTCCCTGACTTAATGTTGAGGTTATGTTCTGATAAACTCATTGTAACTTGAAAATATTTTAAGTTGATAATGCATTTAATAGATCTAAACAACAGAACATCATAGTTTAGCTTAGCCTATCTTAAATGTGCTCAGAACACTTATATTAGCCTACAGTTGGGCAAAATCATCTAACATCAAGCCTATTTTATAATAAATCTTAAATAGTTTTTAAATATTTCATGTGATTTATTGAATACTGTACTGAAAGTGAAAAACAGAATGGTTGTATAGGTGCTCACCATTAATTTAGAGTTCAAAGAAAGTTTGAGACATTAAACTAAAATCTATTGCTGGATGATAAGGATGCTACAACAACTGGGTTATCAATTTCTTTCTCTTCTGATAAAACTTCAGAACAGTTGGTAGAAGGCACTGAGACACTGACATATTGATTTAGCAGGCATAGTGTTCTTCAGAAAGACATCGAGTATTGGTTATTTATCCTCATGATTGCTTAGCTGACTGGAAACTATTCACTGCCCAGCATCAGGAGATAGTATTATACCACATATTACTAGCCTAGGAAAAGATCAAAATTCAAAATTTCAAGTACAGTTTCTACTGAATGTATAACACATTTGCACCATCATAAAGTAAAAAATTGTAAGTTGAATCATAAGTTGGGGACTATCTGTACATTAATTCAAAGCGATAAATTTCCCCTTAAGCACTGCTTTGGCTATATTCCACAAATATTCATATAATTATTACTCAGTTCAAAATATTATAAGTCCCCTTATGATTTCTTCTTTGACCCATGGATTATGCAGGAGTGTATTAATTTTATTCCCAATACTTGGGTCTTTTCTGTATATAGTTAACTCTTGAAAAGTCTGGGTCTGAACTTTTTTGGGTCCACTTATACATGGATTTTCTTCCACCTCTGCCATCCCAGAGACACAGGACTAACCTCTCCTCTTCTTCCTCCTCCTTAGCCTACTCAGCATGAAGATGAAAAAGATGAAGACCTCAATAATAATCCACTTCCACTTAATAGTAAATATTTTTCCTTCCTTGTAATTTTCTTAATAACATTTTCTTTTCTCTAGCTTATTATAAGAATATAGTATATGTTTTTATGCTTTCCATTGGCACGTTATATATTTTTCCAATCGCTTGGTTTCAGCTTGCTTTTGTATTTATGTTTAAAGTGCATCTTTTGCAGGAGAGATATAACTGGGCGCTTCTTTTTTAAAAAATGCTTTCTGACACTATCTTTTATGTGTAGTGTTTAAGTTATTTATATTTAATGTATTTTTATGAGGTTAGGATTCAGTTCCACATCTTACTATTCATTTTCCATTGTCCTTTATGGGTTTTCTTTGTTCTTCTATTTTTCCTTCATTCTTTTGAATAAAATAATTTTTAAAGTTTATTGCATTTTCTCTATTGACTTCCCTACCTTTTTATTTTCTTAGTGGTTGCTCTTGGGCTAAGCTATACATCCTTATTTTATCAATGCACATCTTGGTAAATATTTCAGCACTTCACACTTTTACCATTCTACACTTCATATCTGACACTTCATACTCTACCTTTTGTATTTCTCACTTAATATTTCACAAATATAACACTGAAATAGCGTAATTTTATTCACCCTCCCCTTTGCGCTATTTGTCGTGTCTTTTGTTTCTACTTACCACATGAACTCTGTTATAATATTATTTTTTGAACCATTATCTGTTTTTTAAGTAAATTACAAAAAGAAAAAAATCAGATTTTAAAATTTCCACAGTTATTTAGCATTTTTTTTTTTTGGTATGGATCACTCTTTCCTGTTAGAGATGAGTGAGTTTCCATCCGGTATCATGTTCATTCACACTAAAAAGTATCCTTTGTGTTTCTTATATTGCATGTCTGCTAAAGATAAATGATCTCATCTTTTTATTTTAAATGTCTTCACATCTTTTATGTTTTTGAAGAATTTTCATTCTAGTCTCTATTGCTTATGGCAAGGGAGCAATGATACCTTATTTATATTATAATTGCCCTCTATTTAATGTGCCTTTCCTTCTTCTGGTTACTTTCCATGTTTTCTCTTTAATTCCTATTTCCAGCAGGCTGAATATGATGTGCTTAGTTATGATACACTTTGATCTCTTGCTTAGGGTATACTGAATTTCTTGGAACTGTAAGTAGAATTTTCTTTCACCAAATTTGACAATTTTGTTTTCATTTTTTAACTTTTATTTAATTTATGAGTACATGTGCAGATTTGTTCCATAGCTAAATGTGTCATGGGGCTTTTTGTACAGATTATTTCAGCATGCAAGTATTAAACCTAGTACCCATTAGTTATTTTTCCCAATCCTCTCCTTCCTCCCAGCCTCCAAATCTTCGAGAGGCCCTAGTGTGTGTTGTTTCCTTCTAAGTGTCTACGTGTTCTCATCATTTAGCTCCAACTTGTAAGTGAGAACATGCAATATTTGGTTTAGTTTGCTAAGGATAATGGCCTCCAGATCCAACCATGTCTCTGCAAAGACATGATCTTATTATTTCTAATGGCTGTAAGTTTCATTCATTATTTCTTCAAATTTTTTTGGTCAGTCCTTCCTTCCTTTCCAATATTTCTGACTCAAATGTTACATATTTTACATCATTTGCTACTTCTCCCATAATTATTTAAAAAATTTTTGTCAAAAAGAAATTATCTTCAGATTAGAGAAGATCTACCTGCCCTTAAGTTCACTAACATTTACCATCTATACTTTGTTGTTAAGATCATACTGTAAACATTTTTATTCATTTATTATACTTTTCAGTTCTAGCACTTTCATTTTTCTTTTTTTACAGTTAACATTTCTCTTTCAAAATTTCCTCTCTGTTGACTGATTATGACCATTTTTTCCATGTTTGGCTTGTGTTTTGTTGTTGTTGTTGTTGCTCTGTCATTGTGGAGAAATTGTTCCCAGGAAGATAATTTTATCTATGAATAATGATATATTAGTCAATTTCCACGCTGCTGATAAAGACACACCTGAAACTGGGTAACTTATAAAGAAAAAGAGGGTTAATGGACTCACAGTTCCACGTGGCTGGGGAGGCCTCACAATCATGACAGAAGGCAACAGGCATGTCTTACATGGCGGCAGACAAGAAAATGAGAGCCAAGCAAAAGGGGAAACACCTCATAAAACCATCAGATCTCATGAGACTTAATCATTACCATGAGAACAGTATGGGGGAAACCACGCCAATGATTCGATTATCTCCCACCAGGTCCCTCCCACAACAGATGGGAATTTTCCTGCTTGGCTAAAACTTCCACTAAAATGTGAAGAGAAGTGATAATGCCAGGCATTCTTGTCTTGTTTCTGGTCTTAGGGGAAGGTTTTAATATTGCACAGTGAAGTATAATGTTTGCTCTAAGTTGTTTTTTTTTTTTTTTAAATCAGATTAAAGATGTTTCTTTTTGTTTCAAGTTTGCCAAGGAGTTTCTATCTTGAATGGATAGTAAATTTCATTAAATCATATTTTCTGCATCTTTTCTCTCATTTCATTATGTGGCAAATTACACTAACGGAATTGTGATGTTAAATCAACCTTATTTATTAGAATGACTACCTTTGACATGAGATATTTTGTTTAGATTTTTTTGCAGCCCTGAAATGTCCTATAATTTTGAGTAACATCAAGTAACTCAAAGTAATATCTCATCAGATTTTAATGTTGAAGTTATGCTGGTGATAAAGATAATCTCTGTGTCTTTTTCTATTATTTTTTCCATCTTTGCTTTTGACCTTGTTTTTGTTTTTTGCATACCTGGTAAATTCTGATTGAATGTAAGACATTTTACATGAAAAATTATTGAGGATCTTGATGATTAGAGAGAGAAAGTGAGGTCAGATTACTGCAATCAAACCAGGGGCTATGTTGGAACCAGGCTAGATTATATTTTTTGTAAAAACTGTGTCTATCCTTGCTTCACTTTATCCCCTTGTGTATTACATAATACTCTGGATTTCAACTGAGTTCCTGGGTTGTTCACTAGGGTCCCTTCTACTTGGAAGATTCTAATCAATATTTTTTTTTGCAGCATGGTGAGACTACAGAAATCTCATTCTGCTTTTCAAAAGCTTTCTGCTTACCTTCTCAGCAATTTTCCCTGTGTGATTTATATATTTGGAAAATGTATTTTCAGAAAAATCACTAAGTATGAAGCTCAGTTCTCCACATCTTCCTTCCCTCTGGACCTAGTCCCTTAAGTCCTAACTATATTGGCAGTCCTAGACTTTAGACTCTAATTTTTGTCTCCCTAGCCCTGTGAAGTTGCCAGAGGTGTGGCTGGCTGCTCAGATTCTTATCTGTGGGCCCGTTCCCATGTCTTTAGCCTTTCCATCTTTGTCAAGTATCAATAGGTAACACTTATGAGAAAGGTGGCCTGCACAATGTGAGTTTCCCAGTCTTTGATTCCTTTAAATCTATAATCTTGGCTCTCCGGTGCTTGGTTGCCTTAGCTTTTCTCTGATGCCTTCAAACAGAAGACATATATATATATATATGTGTATATACAAACACACACACACACACACACACACATATATATATATATATATATATATATATAATCTAAGAAGAGGAAATCCTCTGCCGAATGGTAATTCACTAGATTTGAAATGGAAAGATGTTCAATCCAGGAATTTAATATTTTGTCAATAAGTCCAAAGAATTGACAGCTATAAATTTATTGCTATGAATGAGATTCAAAAGTGCCTTTGAGGGAACTTCCTCATATGATACGTTCTGTCTTATAGGACATAAAATATCTGTGGAGAAGAGAAAGTTTTGGGACCCCAAAGAGCATAATTTTGCATGAATAGAATTACAGTATTTATCAGAACTTGGAAGTATTTACATGCATTTTTGTTCTCAGTTGTGCAAATACTTTCTCCCCCCAGTTAAATAGCAACATGAATATTTCAATATTCCTTCCTACATTGGGGATGAGATAGTTTATTAATAGTACTTTAATTATTACCATTAAATGAATGCATTATCTTCTCTTCCATTCCCTCTCTCATGTTTTCTCTGTAGAGATTGATTCTTAAATAGGAAACATAATCTCTGCATATTCATAATGATACATAAGTGAGTTACAAATGAGAATGAAATGTAAATGAAGATAATGAAACCTTTATGACCAAGAAATGGCAATAGTATTTATGTAGTAGTTCTTGCCAACTAAGCAAAGTAGGGTGTTCGTTTAAGCAATATATCCCAGGAATCACACATTATATCAACAAGAGGCTACCTTATTTTTGTATTAACTCATTACATAAAAGAGTATAAAACTTTTTGATATATATGGAAATATTTAAAATCCTAGCTTTAAATTATGGAAACAGTTCCTAGGTATATTAAGAAATTGTTTATTATAGTAGCTAATAATGGAGTATAAGTTATAATGCTATCCATACCAGAAGACAAACTACATAAAAAGAAGTGGCATTGTAAGAGTATATCAAGAATCACTTTAAAATTGGATCCACAGGAATGCAGAATTTTTTGTATCTTTGTAGTATGCATTATTTTTATTCATTATAATGATTTACCACTACAAGGGTAGGGAAAAATAATTTATTTCAACATTCTTACTCATTAAAGTGTTGGGAATAAAAGAATCCAATAAACATCAGCTTTTTAAAAGTAGTCATAAGAGGTTATTTTTGTGTTATATCATCTTTATATTCACAAATTCATTTAACTGAAAATTAGAATAATTAACAAGCAGCTGACCAAAATTTTGATTTTTTTCATATTTATAAGGTAAACATTTTCTAGTCTTAGAAAATGATATTTATTAGACATTAAAGGCTCCTAAACAATGTTAAAACAATGTTTTAAAATTTCCAAGTATAGCTCATATCCTTTTGTAAATATTTTTATTCTTCCTTGTACTCAAGAATACATAAATCTCTAAAGATAGCATTTTCCTAACTTTTGAGTATGCTGCCACTATAACTTGGGTCTATACAGCTTCGAATATTGTAACTGATTCTGGTTGAAGCAGTTTTCCTAAAGGAGCACTCTATTTTATGGTTTTCAAATAGTTATCCTACATATAATTGACATTCCCAAGCATTTTATTGCTTTTGTCTTGGGTGACTACCCCTAAAACATTTCACCAACATTTTTTTTTTTTTTTTTCAAAAAATAAGAAAAAGAAAATCATGATACCCTTGTCTAACTGGGAATTCATAATAAATTTTTATCAGAATTTTTTCACATTAAAATTTCACATGAGCAATTTCTAAGGGGTATTTGGGAGGAGAGGGCACATCCAATATTCCCAGAAAATAACGCAACCTGCAAAAATAGAATAAGTTGTTTTTGATTGGCACCCAAGATGGCCGAATAGAAACAGCTCCAGCCTCCAGTTCCCAGCATGAGTGACACAGAAGACGGGTGATTTCTGCATTTCCAACTGAGCCCCCGCTGCTGATACCCAGGCAAACAGGGCCTGGAGTGGACCTCAAGCAAACTCCAACAGACCTGCAGCTGAGGGTCCTGACTGTTAGAAGGAAAACAAACCAACAGAAAGGACACCCATACCAAAACCCCATCAGTACATCACCATAATCAAAGACCAAAGGCAGATAAAACCATAAAGATGGGGAAAAAGCAGTGTAGAAAAGCTGGAAATTCAAAAAGTCAGAGCGCATCTCCCTCTCCAAAGGAATGCAGCTCATCACCAGCAACGGAACAAAGCTGGACGGAGAATGACTTTGACGAGTTGAGAGAAGACGGCTTCAGTGGATCAAACTTCTCAGAGCTAAAGGAGGAACTACGTAACCAGCTCAAAGAAACTAAAACCCTTGAAAAAAAGAATGGATGAATGGATAACTAGAATAATCAATGCAGAGAAGACCTTAAAAGAACCGATAGAGATGAAAACCATACCATGAGAACTACGTGACAAATGCACAAGCTTCAGTAACTGACTCGATCAACTGGAAGAGAGTATCAGCAATTGAAGATAAAAGGAATGAAGCGAGAAGAGAAGTGTGGAGAAAAAAGAGTAGAAAGAAATGAACAAAGCCTCCAATAAGTATGGGATTATGTGAAAAGACCAAACGTCTGATTGGTGTGCCTGAAAGTGATGGGGAAAATGGAACCAAGTTGGAAAACACTCTGCGGGATATTATCCAGGAGAATTTCCCCAACCTAGTAAGGCAGGCCAGCATTCAAATTCAGGAAATACAGAGAATGCCACAAAGATACTCCTCGAGAAGAGCAACTCCAAGACACATAATTGTCAGATTCACCAAAGTTGAAATGAAGGACAAAATGTTAAGGGCAGCCAGAGAGAAAGGTCGGGTTACACACAAAGGGAAGCCCATCAGACCAACAACAGATCTCTCGGCAGAAACTCTACAAGCAAGAAGACAGTGGGGGTCAATATTCAACATTCTTGAAGAAAAGAATTTTCAACCCAGAATTTCATATCCAGCCAAACTAAGTTTCATAAGTGAAGGAGAAATAAAATCCTTTACAGACAAGCAAATGCTGAGAGATTTTGTCACCACCAGGCCTGCCCTACAAGAGCTCCTGAAGGAAGCACTAAACATGGAAAGGAACAACAGGTAACACCCATTGCAAAACATGTCAAAATGTAAAGTTCATTGATGCTAGGAAGAAACTGCATCAACTAGCAAGCAAAATAACCAGCTAATCTCATAATGACAGGATCAAGTTCACACATAACAATATTAACCTTAAATGTAAATGTACTAAATGGTCCAATTAAAAGACACAGACTGGCAAATTGAATAAAGACTCAAGACCCATCAATTTGCTGTATTCAGGAGATTCATCTCACATGCGGAGACACACATAGGCTCAAAATAAAGGGATGGAGGAAGATATACCAAGCAAATGGAAAACAAAAAAAAGCAGGGGTTGCAATCCTTGTCTCTGATAAAACAGACTTTAAACCATCAAAGATCAAAAGAGACAAAGAAGGCCATTACCTAACGGTAAAGGGATCAATTCATCAGGAAGAGCTAACTATCCTAAATATATATGCACCCAATACAGGAGCACCCAGATTCATAAAGCAAGTCCTTAGAGACTTACAAAGAGACTTAGACTCCCATACAATAATAATAGGAGACTTTAACACACCACTGTCAACATTAGACAGATCAACGAGACAAAAAGTTAACAAGGATATGCAGGAATTGAACTCAACTCTGCACCAAGCAGACCTAATAGACATCTACAGAACGCTCCACCCCAAATCAACAGAATATACATTCTTCTCAGCACCACATCACACTTATTCCAAAATTGACCACATAGCTGGAAGTAAAGCACTCCTCAGCAAATGTACAAGAACAGAAATTATAACAAACTGTCTCTCAGACCACAGTGCAATCAAACTAGAACTCAGGACTAAGAAACTCAATCAAAACCACTCAACTACATGGAAACTGAACAACCTGCTCCTGAATGACTACTGGGTACATAACAAAATGAAGGCAGAAATAAAGATGTTCTTTGAAATCAATGAGAACAAAGATACAACATACCAGAATCTCTGGGACACATTTAAAGCAGTGTGTAGAGGGAAATTTATAGCACTAAATGCCCACAAGAGAAAGCAGGAAAGATCTAAAATTGACAACCTAACATCACAATTAAAAGAACTAGAGAAGCAAGAGCAAACACATTCAAAAGCTAGCAGAAGGCAAGAAATAACTAAGATCAGAGCAGAACTGAAGGAGATAGAGACACAAAATACCCTCCAAAAAAATCAATGAATCCAGGAGCTGGTTTTTTGAAAAGATCAACAAAATTGATAGACTGCTAGCAAGACTAATAAAGAAGAAAAGAGAGAAGAATCAAATAGATGCAATAAAAAATGATAAAGGGGACATCACCACCGACCCCACAGAAATACAAACTACCATCAAAGAATACTATAAACACCTCTACGCAAATAAACTAGAAAACCTAGAAGAAATGGATAATTTCCTGGACACATACACTCTCCCAAGACTAAACCAGGAAGAAGTTGAATCCCTGAATAGACCAATAGCAGACTCTGAAATTGAGGCAATAATTAATAGCCTAACAACCAAAAAAAGTCGAGAACCAGACGGATTCACAGCCGAATTCTACCAGAGGTTCGAGGAGGAGTTGGTACCATTCCTTCTGAAACTATTCCAATCAATGGAAAAAGAGGGAATCCTTCCTAACTCATTTTATGAGGCCAACATCTTACTGATACCAAAGCCTGACAGAGATACAACCAAAAAGGAAAATTTTAGACCAATATTCCTCCTGATAAACATCGATGCAAAAATCCTCAATAAAATACTGGCAAACCGAATCCAGCAACACATCAAAAAGCTTATCCACCATGATCAAGTGGGCTTCATCCCTGGGATGCAAGGCTGGTTCAACATACACAAATCAATAAACGTAATCCATTATATAAACAGAATCAAAGACAAAAACCACATGATTATCTCAATACATGCAGAAAAGGCCTTTGACAAAATTCAACAGCCCTTCATGTTAAAAACTCTCATTAATTCGGTATTGATGGAACGTATCTCAAAATAATAAGAGCTATTTATGACAAACCCACAGCCAATATCATACTGAATGGGCAAAAACTGGAAGCATTGCCTTTGTAAACTGGCACAAGACAGGGATGCCCTCTCTCATCACTCCTATTCAACATAGTGTTGGAAGTTCTGGCTAGGGCAATCAGGCAAGAGAAAGAAATCAAGGGTATTCAGTTAGGAAAAGAAGAAGTCAAATTGTCCCTGTTTGCAGATGACTTGATTGTGTATTTAGAAAACCCCATTGTCTCAGCCCAAAATCTCCTTAAGCTGATAAGCAACTTCAGCAAAATCTCAGGATACAAAATCAATGTGAAAAAATCACAAGCATTCTTATACACCAGTAACAGACAAACAGAGAGCCAAATCATGAATGGACTCCCATTCACAATAGCTTCAAAGAGAATAAAATACCTAGGAATCCAACTTACAAGGGATGTGAAGGACCTCTTCAAGGAGAACTACAAACCACGGCTCAGTGAAATAAAAGAGGACACAAACAAATGGAAGAACATATCATGCTCATGGATAGGAAGAATCAATATTGTGAAAATAGCTATACTGCCCAAGGTAATTTATAGATTCAATGCCATCCCCATTAAGCTACCAATGACTTTCTTCACAGAATTGGGAAAACTGCTTTAAAGTTCATATGGAACCAAAAAAGAGCCCGCATTGACAAGACAATCCTAAGCCAAAAGAACAAAGCTAGAGGCATCAAGCTACCTGACTTCTAACTATACTACAAGGCTACAGTAACCAAAACAGCATGGTACCGGTACCAAAACAGAGACATAGACCAATGGAACAGAACAGAGCCCTCAGAAATAATACCACACATCTACAGCCATCTGATCTTTGACATACCTGACAAACCAAGAAATGGGGAAAGGATTCCCTATTTAATAAATGGTGCTGGGAAAATTGGCTAGCCATAAGTAGAAAGCTGAAACTGGATCCTATCCTTACTCCTTATATGAAAATTAATTCAAGATGGATTAGAGTCTTAACTGTTAGACCTAAAACCATAAAAACCCTAGAAGGAAACCTAGGGAATACCATTCAGGACATAGGCATGGGCAAGGACTTAATGTCTAAAACACCAAAAGCAATGGCAACAAAAGCCAAAATTGACAAATGGGATCTAATTAAACTAAAGAGCTTCTGCACAGCAAAAGAAACTACCATCAGAGTGAACAGGCAACCTACAGAATGGGAGAAAATTTTTGCAATCTACTCATCTGACAAAGGGCTAATATCCAGAACCTACAAAGAACTCAAACAAATTTATAAGAAAAAAACAACCCCATCAAAAAGTGGGCAAAGGATATGAACAGACACTTCTCAAAAGAAGACATTTATACAGCCAACTGACACATGAAAAAATGCTCATCATCACTGGCCATCAGAGAAATGCAAATCAAAACCAAAATGAGATACCATCTCACACCAGTTAGAATGGCAATCATTAAAAAATCAGGAAACAACAGGTGCTGGAGAGGATGTGGAGAAATAGGAACACTTTTACACTATTAGTGGGATTGTAAACTAGTTCAACCATTGTGGAAAACAGTATGGTGATTCCTCAAGGATCTAGAACTAGAAATACCATTTGACCCAGCCATCCCATTACTGGGTATATACCCAAAGGATTATAAATCATGCTGCTATAAAGACACATGCACATGTATGTTTATTGTGGCACTATTCACAATAGCAAAGACTTGGAATCAACCCAAATGTCCACCAGTGACAGACTGGATTAAGAAAATGTGGCACATATACACCATGGAATACTATACAGCCATAAAAAAGGATGAGTTCGTGTTCTTTGTAGGGACATGGATGCAGCTGGAAACCATCATTCTTAGCAAACTATCACAAGAACAGAAAACCAAATACCGCATGTTCTCACTCATAGGTGGCAACTGAACATTGAGATCACTTGGACACAGGAAGGGGAGTATCACACACCGGGTCCTATTGTGGGGAGGGGTTAGTGGGGAGGGATAGCATTAGGAGATATATCTAATGTAAATGATGAGTTAATGGGTGCAGCACACCAACATGGCACATGTATACATATGTAACAAACCTACACATTGTGCACATGTACCCTAGAACTTAAAGTATAATAATAAAAAAATATAGAATAAGTTAACTTGGCATGAAAGAATAAATGAAAGCAAATTCTTGGTAGCTGATTTTGAGGTATTGAGAGAAGTATTTTATAATTATGATTCTGGTTTATTTAAAAGTCAACTTTTTTAGTGGAAGAAATAATGGATGTTGTATTTACAAAGGGCTTTGCTGTACACCTTTTATTAGCATAAGTCTTGTATCCAAATTGAAAGGATACTCCTAAGAATGTCAAATCACTAAGTTTAAATAAATTTCAGTGATTTTTTTTCTGCACAGCTGAAAACTGTAGTAGTTTTATGTCAGAACAGAAATTAAATTCAGGAGCAGAGAGTGAGATCAATTACACATGATTCTAAAAATACTTGAGGGTATAAAAACAAACTGGAATTTCTAGTTTAAAAAGACAGAAGAACATTTTTCCTCCCTTTGCTTCCTCAACTCTTACCACAACAAAAAACAGCTAAATAAAGGAGAAAATATTCCATCACAAGGGAAAGAAATAAATTTTTAAGCAAAAAATTAAGATCACTTGCCAAATATTTTTAAATGATAATCAAAATGAGGGATCACAGACAGTATATAGACTTCCTCAAAGTTAAGATGACACAGAACATCATCAGGATCAATTAGATTTATTATTAGATGAGATCTAGGGTTGTCTCTAAAAATGAAAAATCATCCCAGTAGAGATCCAGTTTGATATCTCAGAATAGTGAGGAAGCTAGAAATAAAGGACCAAAAAAAAAGTGTACCAAAAAATCCCGACATCAAAATAGAGGCTGCAGACTTCTTCAGATTTTCAAATTCTTCCTGATCCCTAGAGCACTCCATGCCCACTTTGACCACACATGTCTTTCCATTAGCAGCTATTAACATTCAAAGATAAGTAGTGTCATGCAAGAAGGTCTCATAGGCACACACCAAGTGCCACACAGTCCTAATGAAACATGGCATTTATTAAGGAAAATTTTACAACTGGAGAAATAGCAGGGTGATTGCAGTCCCCAAAGTCTGATTTTTCTCTACCTTAGGATGCGCACAGATATTCCATACCAAGGTTCTAGGAGAGAGGGTGTGACCGGATCAGCACACTGGACACGCAACTAAGCACTCCGAGGCTGAGTATCTAACACTATGGTATGTGTTTATGGATGTGCATAACGTGGAGACTACAGAACACTTTGTTTCTCTAAGTCAGGAAAGGACACATTTTTAGGTCAAGGGTCAGATAGCATATGTTTTATATGGAGATAGCTTTCACTGGCCATATGGCCTCTGCTGTTTTGCGACTACTCAACTCTGCTGTGGTAGCACAAAAGCAGTCATAGACAATACATGCAAAGTTGTGCATGGCTGTATTGCAAAGAAACTTTACTTATGGATACTAAAATTTGAATTTCATATAACTTTCATGTTTCATGAATTATCATTCTTCTTTGGATTTTTAAAAACCATATATAAACAGAAAAACCATTCTTAGCTCAGGTACCGTGTAAAAACAGGGAGCAGGCTGGGTGTGATTCATGGGCTGTGGTTGTAGTGTTTCCTGATCCCTTTACTAAACAGTAAGACATATATCAAATTAGCTCTAGGTCCTGAAACTTCACTAGGAAATATGCATACTAAAGTCCAAGTCATGCAAACCAAGAGCCCTGGAAACGGTCTTACATGCCAGGAATACTGACATGAGCCTAAGGCCTTTGCTCTCTGAAGCCCAGTTCAGTCTACTGAACTAGCTCTCAGCTAAGACACCAAAACATAGAAGGAAATGAGCCTCTAGAGCCGTCCAGACATGTCTCTCATCAGGTAATAATCACAAAAGCTCTAGCATAAAAACCACTCATTAAAACAAGTTTGTCATAGAGGATAAGAAGCATTTTAAAAGGAAAATTAAGAAGCACTTAAAAAGAAAAATGAAGGAACAATATCATAAAAAGAATTATTTAAACACAGGTAAAGTCAGAAAAATAGGAATAAATTATAGATCAGATAATACTTTAAACAGTGGGAAAAGAGTTATACATGTTCAAAGAATGGAATATAATAGACAGAAGTGGTTGAAAAATGAGCCTATAGATCTTAGGAAAGAAACGCAAGTGAATACAAAATATCATGGTTCAAAAAGTCGCTTTAAAAGTAAGGCATAAAAATAAGCATCACTGAAAACAAAATCAAAAGTGTAGTAGATGGGGTGTAACAAATTATATACATAAAACAGTAAAAAACAAAACACGAACATGACTATGGAGAAAATCATGGATAAAGCAAAGGATACTGAACTACATATAACTCATGTTTCTAAGAACAGAAAAAACATTCCAACATTCAAGTATGCAGTTAAGGTAAACTTCTCTGAAATATGGCAGGCTTAACGCCACAGATTGAGTCTCATGATTGCAGGAAAAATGGATACAGAGGGATTGATATAAGTGCATGCATTTTGGCAAATCCCCTGGTCTTTAAGGATAAAGGAGGAATCATATAGACATTCATTAATGAATGAACAAGCAAGTCATATACAAAGAAGAATATCAAGTGGTCTTTAGAGGTCTCCAAAGAAATATTCAGTTGCATAAATAGTGTAGAGATGTCTATGCATTTCTTTAAAAAGTTAACTATGACCACAAATTTGTATCTGGGGAAGTTGTCCTTCATATTTAAGGTAAAAGGTATAACTTCTCACTCTCATATAATAAAAAATGCCAAACAGGAAATGACAGAAAATTTTTAAAATGTAGAAAAATAGAAACTGTTGAAAACAAGGCTCAGGGAGAGTTGAATCCACTTATGCTAACATTGAAGATTAGAGAACTAAAGTATTCACAGTTATGTAATCTAATGTGCATGTTACACTTTTGGAAATGTTAAGATGACAATATAATTAAAAGTGGAGACTAAAAGAGCAATGTGGGAGGAAGTATGAGTGATATTTTCCTCACATTTCTAGCAGGGAGTCAAATATTTTTCAAATTTGAAATATATAGTTAAAAATAACTCTTTTTAGACATACAAGTGCTCAAAATTTTACCTCTCATGTACACTTTCTCAGTAACTATTATTGGATATGCTCCACAAAAAGGAAGAAGTAAAACATGAAAAAGAGAGTTATCAGGAAACAAGAGACATGGAATGGAGAATTTCATATATGACAGCCCAATCCTTCACATTCCAATGATAGCATAAGTTCCCACATTCTGAATCCTATCTTCCTGGAGGTGGAATGCAGAAGGCTTGCTTTTCTAGCCACCTGGCAGGGAGAGTGCAGGCACGTGGCCCAGGACTTACTAAACAGAAGCTTTCCTGTGAGGAATGTATCACACCCAGCTGTATTTAGCTGTGTTATTGTCACTGTTATTGTTGGGTTGGTTTGCTTTGTCTTAGAATGATGGCCAGAGATATGTCCAGCTTTTTTTACTTATAAGGTTATCAGGTAGTATTTCTGACATTCACATGTGAATGACAGCAGTGCTGGTACTCACTTCTTAATCACATTGGAACTTGATATGGTTCTGGTTCTGTGTATTTTTCACTGGCTACTAGCCATAAACCTGGTCCTAAAGCTCTCTCAATTATTCTGTATTATCTTTTAGTATACAGAAAAAGCTTGTTAAAATAAAAACAACCCAAATGTTATTACTCCCAATTAAAAAGCTGGCTTTAAAAGCTACATTTTGCATACATATATGGGTATGCAGCACGCACATGCACACACGAGCTTCAGTAATTCTTAGGTCTCAGCTCAGTTTCCTTTTCTTCAAAGTCAAGTAAAATGAAGCTTAAGTTCACAATACTTTACACGATACTATTTCATTGTCTAACCTATTTTTTTAGGCTGT
This sequence comes from Theropithecus gelada, assembly GCF_003255815.1. Taxonomy (NCBI): domain Eukaryota; kingdom Metazoa; phylum Chordata; class Mammalia; order Primates; family Cercopithecidae; genus Theropithecus; species Theropithecus gelada. Next base: position 122,023,719 of record NC_037673.1, read on the forward strand.
TTCTTGAGTGATGGTTGATGAGATTTATGGTAATTTTTGTCATCTTTTCTGTAATTTCCATTTTACTTTTTGTTTTTCCGGCTTTTTAAACATATGAGTGGATATTTTTTGTAGAGGGCATAAAATACTTATACTACATATTATGTAAATGAACAGTTTCATTCAAAATATTTATTGCACATTTAAGAAATATCTTCCCCTGTCCGAGTATAAGTGTGTTTGTGTTTATATGAGTGTGCTTTCCATTTGTATGTGTTAGTTAAGGATCATTGGAAACTAGTCCACTATTAGACTAGTTTTTTTCTGTTCTTTATTATGTATTCATAGCTCATTTATGTACCTGAACAGAATTTGAGAAATGTAGAGGTCATAATTTCATATGCCTATTTCTCATCACAACAAAAATTTAAACCTGTATATACATGTATATTTGTATGACACATATGGCATTTCAGAAAGAAAATAAGACAATTTTATAGTCATTATTCTAATATGCCAAAGTTTTTCTCTTCATAAATAAACTAGAAAAAAGAGAAAAACACACACATTTATTTTCTTTTCAGCTCCAAAAAGTCATGAATATCTACAGAGGCTTATCTCCCATAGTAATATGCAATGCTAAGTACTCCATAACCAAGAACAACCTGAAAGAGAGATTGCACTCTACATCATTATGCAAATCAATCTTTTTTTAAAAGTAAAAAGCAGAAATGACAATATGCTAATATGGCAGCAGCATTGAATACGATGAGGATTATTAAAAACGAAGTGTTTGTTCATGCCCAGAGTCTTTTTTTACTTAATTTTTTTATAGCACACAAACCTCCAAAGGAAATATTCAAAAAAGAAAAGCTCCCAAATCCTAATTACCATAATTATACTTTTTCATCTTAAAATCCTTTACACACCCCTGGAATAAATATTATATGTCATATATAGCATCATAATTAACATAAATGTTCGAAGAAACGATGCTTTGATTGCTATTTGCTACACATTTTAGCTAATGAGCCAGAACTACACAGTGTATATATGTGGTATGTGTCTATTTATTATTATTAGCATAGTGGCTTTGACTAGCCTTAATTAAAAATCTGCATAAAATGATTCTATTCCATTGTATACAATACACCACAGGAATGCCTAACAAAAGTTAATATTGGAAGCAGTGAATAATTTAGACTACTTACCAACGAAATGTTTTTTTTTTTTTTTTTTTTTTTTAAAGGCTTTCAAAGGAAAGAAGCCTTGTAAAAGTACATCTGAGATGAGCGATAGCTGCAAGGTCTTTGCTCAGCCATGTGAATGTGTTGTTTAATTATGGATCAAGTTCAGTCTTTAGCTCCTTGACCACTATGGATTACTCTTTCCATTTTCTTCTATGAGATCATGCTGAGCTGGGGTGATACATGGAAAAATTTACTATCATTCACTTGCCTATATTCTCTAGAGAACCTCAAAAATGAGAAAGAGGCAAGGAGGAGGAGGATATCTTTGGAACACTTTGAATTTGAGTAAAAAGATAAATTCAATTTGCATTCCAAAACAAAATACATTTCACTCTGAGCAAAAGATTTTAGAATCACAGATATTGTTTTGTGAGTTTAGGTCCATGAAAAACAGAGTGACCAAAATACAAAAATGAATCTGTACTTTTGCTGCTAACATGCATAGTTCAAAGAATAGCTCAAGACAGTATCTGTATAATGGTGGCTGATGGGCAAATCAACTGACATTTCTCTGAAAAATAGAGTGGTAATGGAAAAGGGAATTTGGAAATGCTAAGATAATACTATATAATGTCTGGCGTCTTCTTCAACAAGGGGAAATATTTTATTTCAAATAGTCAGAATTTCTGGTTTTTAACCAATAATAAATAAAAGTAAACTCTTTTTCCCTGAAGGAGGCAATCCTGTATGAATGAAGGATTTTTAAACGGTGAGTAAATGTGTCAGAGTTCCCTTTTTCCCACAAACTAGCCACTGTTTTCTAGTCAATATGGTAGGGTTTTTTATTACATACCTATAAAATAAGACACTAAGACACTGTGGAGACCAAAAATATTATGATTCTAAGACTGTCTGAATTTGTCTGTAATTCTTCTTCCATCCTCTCTCTCAAATCAGGTTTTTGCTTTTCCTGCTTTGAATCTGCTCTTGCTAAGATACATGATAATTTCTACTTGGCTAAATCCAATGATCCATTCTCAATTTTCTTATTACTTAATATAACTCTACTTTCTTTCCACCTTTATAACTGCAAAAATTCTACACTCATTATAGCAGTCAAGATGATCTTTGTCCTCCACCTCCGTCCCTCTCGTTCTTTTCTTTCTCTCCCTCCTCCTATTTCTCTTCTTCAACGCATCCAGTTTAATCAAGTTTTCTAAATTTTTTATTATGAAAAAGTAAGTAGAATAATGCAAACATATGCAAAATAAGCAGAATAACATAATGAATTACAGTTGAATACCCGTGTACTCATCACCCAGTTTCTACAATAATCATCATGCTGCCATTCTTATATCATTTTTAGGTTTATGCACTTCAAAACCTGACTCTCAGTTATTTTATAATACTTTTATAATACTTTTTGAAGTGAAATTTATTTACTTTGAAATACACAAATGTTAGCTGCACAATATTAAAAAATAGATAGGCCTTAGTAACCTCACTCCTCTATCATCATGTAGAATATTGTGTCTCACTACAAAGACCCTAAGTGTTCTCTGGTCAATCCTCACCTCCCAAGACAACCACTTGTTGATTTTTTTAAACAATGGAATTATTTTGCCTCTTCTAGAATTTCATATAAAAAGAGTTACAGAATATGTACTCTGTTGTACCAGGCTTCTTTCACCCATCATGTCTGTGAGATTCATCCATGTTGTGTGCATCAGTAGTTCATTCTGTTTATTGCTGAGGAGTTAATTTATCACATTTTCCATTATGTTAATTTATCACATTTTCCTATTATGAATATTTGAGTTTTTATATTCTTGGCATTTCCCTTGAATATATAGCCAAGAGTATAAGTGATTGGTTAAAGAATAAATGTATGTTCAACTTGAAGATAAACTGTCAAAACTTGTCTTCAAAGGGTTATAACATTTTACATTCCTAACAGCAATACATGAGAGTTCTATACCTCCAACATTTGATGTTGTCAGTTGGGTCTTATCTATTGAATATAATTTACGTACAATAAACTTTAATCTCTGAGTTTGATAAATGCATAGAATTATGTAACCACTACCATAATTAAGATATGGGACATCTCAATCACTCAATATAAGTGTCTTGAGCTCCTCTGTAGTAAACCTTTCCTTAGACTCTGAAGATTACTGAGAAGTCTTCAGTCCTCATATTTTTGTCTTTGCAGAATGTTATGTAAATGGAATCACACCGTATGTATCCTTTTGTGTCTGACTTCTTTCATTTAGAAAAATGCAGTTGCAATTCACCCATATCAGTACATATATCAGTAACTTGTCCTTTACTTTTGCTGAGCAGTTTTCCATGTAATAGTTATCCATTCACCTGTTGAAGGACATTTGCACTGTGTTTAGTTTTGTCAATTATGAACAAAACCACTATAAACATGTGCATACAGGACTTTATGTGAACATAAGTTTTTATTTCTCTTGGATAAATGCCCAGGACTTGATTATAGGTTGTGTGGTAAGCATATGTTTAACTATATGAGAAACTGCCAAACTGTTTCCCAAAGTGACTAAAGCATTTTGCATTCCCACCAACAATGTTTAAGGATTCCAGTTGCTCTGCAACTACATCACCACTTGGTACAGTCAGTTTAATTATTTTTTAAAATTTTTAGTTATTTAAATAGGTATATAGTTATCTCATTATAGTTTTAATATCATTTTTCTAATTGACTAATGTTGAACATCTTTTTATGCTTTAATTGCTATCTACATGTCCTCTTTGGTGAAATATCTGTTCAAATTGGTTCTCAAGTTTTATTGTATTTTTGTTTTCTTTATATTTTCTAGATACAAAGCCTTAAAACATTTCAACCCCATCTATGTTTTAAATTTTCAGTGTCTTAATAGTGTTTTTCCTAAAGCAGACATTTTAAATTCTGTTAAAGTCTGATTATCAAAGTCCAACTATCAATGTTTCCTTTTACAGATTGTGGTTTTTGTTTGTTTGTTTTGTTCTTATCACGTCTGAGAATTTTTCATTTAAGTAAAGGGCACTGAGATTTCTTCTTTTATTTTCTCCTAAGAATTTTATGGTTTTAAGTTTTAGATTTGTATTTTTTTATCCATTTTTAGTTTTTTATGCCATGAGACATGAGGCACAGGCCAGTGTTCTATTTGTTGCATGTAGTTACGTTGAATCACTCCATTTGTTGAAAATAGAGCCTTTCTCCATGCATTGCCTTTGTACATTTGTAAAAATTCAATTGACCATGTATGTGGGCATTTACTTCCACACTATTCTGTTTATTTTATCTATTTGTATCTATTCCCACTGATAACACATTGTCTTGGTTATTGTAGCTTTTTAGTAAGTTTTGAGATTAGAGAATGTGAATCCTCTTTGTTTTAACTTTTTCAGCATTGATTTGGCTATGCTATTTCCTTGGCATTTTCTTATACAGTACATTTTAGAATAAGCTTATCAATTTCTACAAGAACATTCTTAAGAGATTTGTTTAGAATTATGTCACATCTTATACAAATTTGGAAATAAGTGACACCTTAAAAATATTGAGTATTGCATAAAATACTGGCAAACAGAATCCAGCAGCACATCAAAATGCTTATCCACCATGATCAAGTTGGCTTCATTGCTGGGATGCAAGGCTGGTTCAACATATGCAAATCAATAAACATAATCCATCACATAAACAGAACCAATGACAAAAACCATATGATTATCTCAATAGATACAGAAAAGGCCTTTGATAAAATTCAACACCCTTTCATGCTGAAAACTCTCAATAAACTAGGTATTGATCCAACATATCTCAAAATAATAACTATTTATGACAAACCCATAGCCAATATCATACTGAATGTCCAAAAGCTGGAAGCATTCCCTTTGAAAACCGGCACAAGACAAGGATGCCCTTTTTCACCACTTCTATTCAAAATAATATTCAAAGTTCTGGCCACAGAAAGAAATAGGCAATCAGGCAACAGAAAGAAAGAAAGGGTATTCAAGTAGGAAGACAGGAAGTCAAATTGTCTTTGTTTGCAGATGACATTGTTATATATTTAGAAAACCCCATTGTCTCAGCTCAAAAACTCCTTAAACGGATAGGCAACTTAAGCAAAGTCTCAGGGTGCAAAATCAATGTGCAAAAATCACAAGAATTCCTATACAACAATAATAGACCGGCAGACAGTCAAATCATGAGTGAACTCCCATTCACAATTGCTACAAAGAGAATAAAATACTTAGGAATACAACTAACAAGGGACGAGAAGGATGTCCTCAAAGAGACTACAAACCACTGCTCCAGGAAATAAGAGAGGATACAAACAAATGGAAAAACATTCCATGCTCGTGGATAGGAAGAATCAGTATCATGAAAATGGCCATACTGCCCAAAGGAATTTATAGATTCAATGCTATTCCCATCAAACTACCATTGACTTTCTTCATAGGACTAGAAAAAACTACTTTAAATTTTATGTGGAAGCAAACAAGAGCCCGTATACCCAAGACAATCCTAATCAAAAAGAACAAAGCTGGAGGTATCACAATACCTGACTTCAAGCTATGCTACAAGACTACAGTAACCAAAACAACATGGTACTGGTACCAAAACAGATATATAGACCAATGGAACAGAACAGAGACCACAGAAATAACACCACACGTCTACAACCATCTGATCTTTGACAAACCTGACAAAAACAAGCAATGGGGAAAGGATTCCCTATTTTATAAATGGTGCTGGGAAAACTGGCTAGCCTTATGCAGAAAAGAGAAACTGGACTCCTTCCTTACACCTTATAGAAAAATTAACTCAAGATAAAGACTTAAATATAAAACCCAAAACCATAAAAACCCTAGAAGAAAACCTAAGCAACACCATTCAGCACATAGACATGGGCAAAGACTTCATGATTAAAACAGCAAAAGCAATTGTAACAGAAGCCAAAATTGACAAATGGGATCTAATTAAACTAAACACTGCACGGCAAAAGAAACTATCATCACAGTGAACAGGCAACCTACAGAATGGGAGAAAATGTTTGCAATCTATCCATCTGACAAAGGTCTAATATCCAGAATCTACAAGGAACTTAAACAAATTTACAAGAAAAAACAACCCCATCAAAAAGTGGGCAAATGATATGAACAGACACATCTCAAAAGAAGATGTTTATGTGGCCAAGAAACATGAAGAAAAGCTCATCATCACTGATCATTAGAGAAATGGAAAATCAAAACCACGAGATACCATCTCACGCCAGTTAGAATGGTGATTATTAAAAAGCCAGGAAACAACAGATGCTGGTGAGGATGCAGAAAAATAGGAATGCTTTTACACTGTTGGTGGGAGTGTAAATTAGTTCAACAATTGTGGAAGATAGTGTGGCAATTCCTCCAGGATCTAGAACCAGAAATACCATCTGACCCAGCAAACCCGTTACTGGGTATATACCCCAAAGGATTATATATCATTCTACCATAAAGATGCATGCACATGTATGTTTATTGCAGCACTATTTACAATAGCAAAGACTTGGAACCAACCCAAACGCCCATCAATGATAGAATGGATAAAGAAATGTGGCACATATACACCATGGAATACTATGCAGCCACAAAAAAGGATGAGTTCTTGTCCTTTGCAGGGACATGGATGAAGCTGGAAGCCATCATTCTCAGCAAACTAACACAGAACAGAAAACCAACCACCACATGTTCTCACTCATAAGTGGGAGTTGAACAATGAGAACACATGGACACAGAGAGGGGAACATCCCATACCAGGGCTTGTCAGGACAGGGAGGGGCAAGGCAAGGAAGACCATTAGGACAAACACCTAATGCATGTGGGGCTTCAAACCTAGACGACAGGTTGATAGGTGCAGCAAACAACCATGATACAGGTATACCCACGTAACAAACCTGCATGTTCTGGACATGTATCCCAGAACTTAAAGTAAAATTAAAAATAAAATAGAAAAATATATTTAAAAATTTAAGTATTTCAATCCCTGAACACTTTTAATCTCTCCAGTTGTTTAGATCTTATTTGAAATCTGTCATCACTGTTTTGAAGTTTTAAGCATATACATTTTGCACATATTTTTGAATATATGTTAAGTATTCTTATTTGTGATATTTTAAATGATGTTTTTAAAATTTCAATTGTTTGTTGTAGTGTATATAAGTATAATTTATTTTTGAATATTAAACTTGTATCCTTGGGCTTGCTAACCTCATTTATTAGTTCTAGGAGCCTTTTGTAGATTTGCTGGATTACTTATGTGTACAATTATGATGTTGGCAAAAGAGATCATTTTCTTTATTCCTTTCCCATTTGCCTTTCATTTGTTTTTTGTGCTTTGTTTTGTTTTTTGCCTGTTACACTGGCCAAACTCTCCAGTGTCGTGCTAAGTAAGAGTGGTGAGAATGGACTTTCTTGCCTTCTTCCAAAATTTTGGCAGAAAGCATTCAGTCATTCAGCAGAAAGTATCAAGTTAGATGTATGTTCTTTGTCAATGTTCTGTATTAAGGTCAGGATGTTACTTTCAATTCAAGGTTGCTGAGAGATTTTCTTTTAAAATTATAAATGGATATTAAACTTTTTTAGGCCAGGTGCCCTGGCTCATGCCTGTAATCCCAGTACTCTGGGAGGCTGAGATGTGTGGATCACTTGAGGTCAGGAGTTTGAGACCAGACTGGCCAACATGGTGAAACCCCATCTTTACTAAAAATACTCAAATTAGCCAGGCATGGTGGTGGGTGCCTGTAATCCCAGCTACTTGGGAGGCTGAGGCAGGAGAATCGCTTGAACCCGAGAGGCAGATATTGCAGTGAGCCGAGGTCATGCCACTGCATTCCATCTGTCTCAAAAACAACAACAACAACAACAAGAACAACAAACATTTCAGATGCTGCTTCTGCATTTATTTTGAAGATTATTTGGTTTTACTTCTTTAGTATGCCGACATGGTGAATTACATTAATTTTCAAAAGTCAAACAAAGCTTTTCATTTTTCAAAAAGACCCCCTTGGTTCATTCATTCATTCATTCATTTAATTGTATAAATTTAAGATGTCAACATAATGTTTTATTATATGCAGTGAAATGATTATGGCAGTCAGGCAAATTAATATATTATTAACCTCATATAGTTGCTTTTTTGTGTCAAGAACATCTGAAGTCTACTTTCTTTGCAAATTTTCTGTGTACCATATACTACTAAGTATAGTCCTCATGCTCTACATTAGATCTCCAGACTTATTCACCTTATATAACTGCAAGTTTATACTCTTTGCCCTATATCCCTCCATTTCCTCCTCTGCCCTCACACTGCTAACCACTGTTCTACTTTCTGTTTCAATGTATTTGACTTATTTTAGATACCACATACAAGTGAGATCCTACAATATATTTACCTCTAAAAGGTCTTTACATAATGACTGAAGGGTCAATTAACAAAAAGATATAATAACTGTAAGTATATATGCACCCAGTGACCGACTGACTAGCTATATAAAGCAAATATGGACTGATTGGAAAGGAGAAATTGACAGAAATACAATAGCAGTAGGAGACTTCGATGCTCTACTCTCAGTAATGATAGAACAGTGAAACAGAAAATCAATAAAGAGTTGACATGAACAACACTGTAGATTTAATGGATTTAATAGACATATACAAAACTTTTCACCCAGCAGCAGAATAACGTGTATTCCTCTTAAGTGCACACAGAACATTCTCCAGGATAGATCATATATTAGGTCACAAAACAAGTCTTAACACATTTAATAGGTTTGAAATCATACCAAGTATCTTTTCCAACCACAATGGAATGAAACCAGAAATCAACAGCAGGAGAATAGGAAAACTCCCAAATATGTGGAAACTAAATGACACATTCCTGCAAAACCACTGGGTCAAAAAGAAAATGAAAAGAGAATTTTTAAAACCTCAAGATAAAAACAAAAACACAGCTTACCAATACTTATGGGGTGCAGCAACAACAGTACTCAGAGGAAAGTTTATGGTAAAAAAAAATCTGCACTAAAAAGAGAAGAAAGATCTTAATTAAACAATATAATACATAAAAGAACTAGAAAAAACTAAATTCCAAGGTAGCAGAAGGAGGAAAGAAATAGTAACAACCGGAACAAAAGCAAATCAAATAGAGAATTGAAAAACTATTTAAAAATCAACAAAACTGAGTTGACTTTCTGAATAAACAGAACTGACAAACCCTTAGCAAGACTAAGAAAGAGAAGACTCTAATAAGTAGCCAGAAATTTTAAAAGGTGATATTGCAATGGAAGCTTCAGAAATAAATATAATCATAAAAGACTATTATAAACAATTACATGCCAACAAATGGCATGTAACAGAAGAAATGAATAATTTCTTAAAACATAAAACCTACAGAGCGAGTAGAAAAACAAATGAACTCAAATCATTTTTTCCATCTTCTCTTACAATACAACAAGCAGCAACACAGAAGCTTTCTGTGACCAAAGGTGTGGGGATTTCTTCCCATACACCAAGCAAGAAAGCAGTTCTGCAGTGGGCACCAGCTGGGTGTCCTCCAGTTTGGTTCTGACACTTTCTATCTGGAGATAGTCAGATCCCACAGGAAGAGGGCTTCGTCCCTCAAGAACCACCATCCTCCCAACCCCACACCTTCCCATCAGCTGCAAATCTGGGCCTCTGGGACTTCTGATGACTCATTTCAATCTCTTTTTTCAATTCAATTAATTTGCTAGAGCAGCTAGCAGAAATTAAACATGTACTTTTGTTTACCAGTTTATTATAAAGGATATTACAAATAAATAGATGATGAGATACATAGAGTGAGGTCTGGAAGGGTCCTGAGCACAGAAATTTCTGTCCCTGTGGAGTTGTGGTGCACCACCCTCCTGGCATGTGGATGAGTTTTTGTTCACGTTCCTGAAAGCCTCTGTGTGTGCAGCTATCCGGAAGCCCTCCCACCCCAACCCTGTCCTTTTTTGGGGGGTTTTTATGGAGGCTTCATTACGTAGGTGTGATTGGTTAAATCATTGGCCACTGATGATCAACTTAATTTTCAGGCCCTCTGCCCTTGCTGGAGGTGGGGGGTGTAGTTGAAAGTCCAAATCCTCTAATCATGCCTTGGTCTTTCTGGTGACCAGTCCCATCCTGAAGCTACCTGGGGGCTGCCAGCCATTAGTTAATCATAAGTGTACAAAAAGACATCTCTTTGGAGATTCTAAGGATTTTAGGAAAAGAGTATATTGTATGCCAGGAAATGAGATTGAAGACCAAAAATATACTTCACAATATCACATCTACCAAGACTGAATCAAGAAGAAATAGGAAGCCTGAGCAGATAAATAACAAATGGAGACTGAAGTAGTTATCCAAAACCTCCCAACAAAGAAAACCTAGAACCAGATCAGATGACTTCATGACTGAATTCTACCAAACACTCAAAGAAGAATCAATGCCAAATTTTCCAATCCTCTTCTCTTCCTGAAAAATAGAAGTAGAGGGAGTATTTTCAAACTCATTTTATGAAGCTGCATCATCCTGACATCAAAGCCAGACAAAGATGCCACAAGGAAAGAAAACTACAGGCCAATATCTCTGATGAACATAGATGCAAAAATCCTCAATAAAATACTAGCAAACCAAATTCAACAGTACCCCATGACCAAGTGAGATTTATTCCTGGGATGCAAGGTTGGTTTAACATATGCAAATCAATGTGATATACCACATGAACAGAATTAAAGATAAAAACCACATGATCATCTCAATAGATGTAGAAAAAACATTTGATTAAGTTTAACTTCTTTTGTGATTAAAAACTCTCAACAAAATAAGTATAGAGAAAATTTCCTCACTATAATAAAGGTATTTTTATATACTACTATATTAGATTTACTATGTTGAGGATTTGTGTCTATTTTCATAAATAATGTTTGTAAGTTTTCTTTTTGGAATGTCTGGATTTATTGTCAAGATAATTTTGGTTTTAAAAAATATGAGTCCTAAAGTGATTTCTTCTATTTTATGTTCTTAAAGAATTTTTGGCCAGGTGCAGTGGCTCAAACCTATAATCTCAACACTTTGGGAGGCTGAGGCAGGAGGATTGCTTGAGCCCAGAAGTTTGAGAACAGCCTGGGCAACATGGTGAGACCCCCATCTCTACAAAAAATTAACAAAATTAGTCAGGCATGGTGGCACACACCTGTGGTCCCAGCTGCTTGGGAGGCTGAGGCTGGAGGATCCCTTAAGTGAACAAACATTCAAACCATATCACATTTATATGATTTTTCTTTTTGTTTTCTGCTTTGAATTTTGTTTCCTCTGTAATATTTATTATTACATATTTCTTGTTTTTTTTTTTTTAGTTTCTTAACGTGAAGACATAGATCATTGATTTGAGATCATTCTTCTTTTATAATGCTATAAACTTCCATAAAATATAAGTCATATATTAATTGTCTTTCACAAATTGTTATTGTTTTTGTCTTATTCATTTTTTTCTAATTTTCATTGTTACATTTTGTCTATGATTATTTAGAAGTATGTGTGTTATCTCCAAATATTTGAGAATTTTTAATATATTTTCTCTGATTGTCAATTTAATTTTATTGTGAACACAGGGCATATTTTGTGGAATTTCAATTTTTAAAACATTTGATAACCTTATCTGTGGCCCAGAATATGGTCAATTTTGGTGGATGTTCTATGTGCATTTGAAAGGAATGTATATTCTCCTGTTAAGTGAAATGTTTCATAAATATCAATTAAATCAAGTTGGATGATGTATTGTTCAGGTCTTTTTAAAATCCTTACTGCTTGTCTGTGGACTTGGTCCAATGATTACTGAGAGAGAAGTGTTATCACCAATGAAATCTGTCAATTTGTTTGTTTTTCTTTTCGGTTCTATCAGTTTTGTTTCATGTATTTGCAGCTTTGTTGCTTTGTGTAGGCATGTTTAGGATTTAACCACTTAATCTTTATGTAATGTCTCTCTTTATCCCTGATAATATTTATTGTTTTAAAGTCTACTTTATCCACTAATATAGGCACTGCAGCTTTTATTAATGGTTGTGCCATATGTATGCTTATTTTCTTGTATCTGTGACTTTATTTTTATAGTCGATTTTTGTGGATAGCATATAATTGGATTTTACTTTGTAAATCTAATCAGAGTTTCTGTCTTAATTGGTGTTTGGACTCCCTCCATTTCATGTAATTATTGATATCAGTGGACTAAAATCTACTAAAATTTTCAACCTTCTTTTATCTTTGTAATTAATGTGTATTTCCTTAGACAACATATAATTAACTTATATTTTATTCAGTCTGAAAATCTCTGACACTTATTAGGAATGTTTAGTCCAAACTTATATTTAAAATATTTTTTGATATGATTGATTTAAACCATTTGTTCTTTGTTTCCATGTCCAACGTCTAGGCTTCCTTAGGACAGTATTTTTTTTTTTAACTTTTTTTTTTTTTTTTTGCATATGGGATATAGTCTTGTCAAAAACTGGAATTTTAAATACTACAATGTAACAATTCTGGAAATCAAATTCTCTCCACCTTTTCAAGGTTTGTTGTGGTGGTTTCTATGTTTTATTGTTGTTGCTCTTTGTCTAGTGACTTTTCTGGACTCATTTTGTGAAGTCTAATTTTCAGAGTTGTGTCTGGTCACCAAACCATCTGTTTAGTTAGCTTAATGGTCAGCTAATGATTGGGCAGGTATTTCCTTAAATGCTTTGAATCAATGCCTTCCCTTTGCTGAGGGGCACTGTCAATTTACAATGCTGGCTTCACCTTCCCTTTGCGCTTATGCAGAGCCTCAAGGTGAGCCAGAAGAAAGAAATTTCTGCCTTCTCATGTCTTTCCCTGAGCATCTGTGTTCTAGATCACCTGCTATTCATCCATTTGGGGAGGAAGGGATCACCCACCCTACATAGCACAAGATGGCTGAAAACATGACAGCTGACACTGGATAGATGAGATTGACAGCAGTTTATTAGTGCCATGTATGCTATGTGCAGGAGAGGACACCTCTCACCATGCAGGGCCACGCAGGCTTGCACTTGAATACAGAGTGAACAAGCAACGACTTTGGGAGCTGAGCTTTGCAATAACAAGTGGGTGGGGTGACCTCTGGTTCCCACAGGAGGCTGTGATTGGCTTGTTTGGATGATTTAGCAGGCTGGTAAGGAAGTGAAATTGGTTAGGTTGAGAACTGAGTGAGGTGCAACTGGTCCAGATGAGAGGGCAAGTCGGTGGGTGGGAAGTCTTTCCTGCTCTTTGGTGGGGAGCATCCCTTGTGAGAGGAGGGGAACTCACAGCTAGGCCTGTCAAGGCAGCATGTGATATTGCATCTTAAATTCAGTTCTTACCCTACAATCTGCAGATTCCTGCACAAGCATGTGGCTTTTTAGATCCCCCCAGATATGCATAAGCTTTTCAAAGTCCCAGTGGACAGATTTTCCTTTTCCATTATTTTACTAGTCCCTTCTTTGTAAAACTCTTAATGCCCCCCAGGCCACTAAGATGTTGAAAACTTCGAAGTTAAACAAATGTTGCTTATTATTTTTAACAAACACCCTATGGATAGGGCTTTTCCCACTGGGCGAATTCTGATCAGGTCAAATAAATACAAGCCCTGCCAACTGGGTTTTTGCAGAGAACTATCATGTAATTTTTTAATGACAAGTATTTTAGGGAACCTTCAAACAAGTTTTGTCCTGACAGTGGCTGCTCCTGGTTTTCATAGCTATCATCGTTGTGAGGCTGATAATTTTCAAGGCTTCCACTAAGCTGGAAAGACAAGGATGGATATAAGGCAAGTTTATCTATGATTATCTTACTATTCATACCAAGATTCAGCCATATTTCTTGAATAAATGCTCTCACGTTGTTATAAGACTGATTAAAGACTTCGGAAAATGTTTATTTTGACTATTTCCCACTGTTCTTGGTGTTTTTATGGAGAAAATGTTTTCAGAGGTTTTTATTCTGCATTTGGAGGTACTTCTCTATAACTGACTTCTGCAGTTAAGTGAAGGACTTATTCCCAAAAACCTGATTTTAGCTCAGGTTTTATAAATTGCTCAAGTGGTGCAGAAAAAAATAATAAAAAGAACCACACCTTGATGCATCATATTGAAACAACTGAAAACCAAAATCAAAGAGAAAGAGACAGTTATTAAGGCATTCGGAGAGAAAAAAAACTTTACATACAAAGGAACAATGTTTCTCATCAAAAAGGGTACATACCAGAAGACAGTAGAGTGACATCTTTAAAGTAGGGGACAAAACAAAAAGTCAACCCAGCATTCTATTTTTGGTGAAAATATCTTTCAAAAACAAAGAAGAAAAGAAATTCTAAAAGATAAAAGCTGAAAGAATTCATTACCAGGAGAATGCTGAATATTGATTCTATCTATGAAAGTTATTTTTGTTCTGTTTCTCACAATGTCTTTTAAAAATTAAACCCTGTATTTTGAGATAAATTCACATGTAGTTTTAAGAAATAGAGACCTTCTGTATACTTCATAGCAAATTTTCCCCAAACATAACATCATGTAAAACTATACTATAATATTACAACCATAATATTGACATTGGTACAGTCAAGACAAAAAGCAGTTTCATCACCAAAAGGATCCCTCATAATTCCTTTTTATAGCAATACCCACCTCCTTCCACCATTCCTAACCCTTGATAATAATTATTCCCCACTTCTATAATTTGCCATCACAAATTTGTTATATAAATGAAATCAACATACTTTTCACAATGGATTCTTTACACAGAACATAATTCTGTCAAGATTGTTGTTGGATGTATTAATAGTTAACTACTTTTTTATTACTGAGTAATATTCCATATATTCCATGCTACAGATATACCACAATTAATTTACCCATTCACTTGTTCCGAGATGTCTGGGTTGCTTCAAGTTTGGTGCTATTTTGAATAAAGGTGTTATGAACATTTGTGTACAGGTTTTCATGTGAGAATGATTTTATTTCCCTGTGATAAATGTCCCAGAGATCAGTTGCTTTGCTGTGCTGTGTGATACTTGCACATATGGTATGATAGAAAACTTCAAACTGTTTTCCAGAGTGGATGTAACATTTTACATCTTCATTAACAATGTAAGATTGGTGCAGTTTCTGTACATTTGACAAACATTCTGTGTCATTGTTATGTTTTATTTCAGCCATTTTTAAAAGCGTGCAAAGATACCTCATTGTGGCTTTAATTTGCATTTCCAAATTATCTTTTCATGTGCTTATTTGTAATCTGTTTATCCTGTTTGATGGAATGTCTCTTCTTTTACCTATTTTCTAACTGAACATTTGGTATTTTTGAGTTTTTAGGTTCTTTATATATTCTAGATATCTTTATATATTCTAGATTCCTTGGTTATTTGGTTTACCAATATTTTCTCCCATTATGTAGCTTGTCTTTTCATCTTCTTGATGAGATCTTATTCAAGCAAAATGTTTTAACTTTGATAACATTCAACTTATAAATGTTAACTTTATGGGTAGCGCTTTTGTGTAAAGTCTAAGAATTATTTGCCTAGTTCTAGGGCTTGAAGATTTTCTCCTGCTGTTCCTTTTTCTCCCCAAAAGTTTTAGCTTTAATTTTACCTTTTATATTTAAGTATGTGGCCCATTATGAGTTAATTTATGTATAAGATGTGAGGTTTATTTTTAGGTCTTGATTTTTTTACCTATTGATGTTCTAATTGTTCTAGCACCCTGAAAAGCAGTCTATTTCTCTTCTACTGAATTACCATGTTCTTTAAAAATTAGTGGGTCATATTTGTGAAAGTCTATTTTTGGGTCCTCTATTCTGCTAAATGGATTTATTTGTCTACGCTTCTGCCAATACCACACTGGGTTGAGTACTGTAGCTAAATATAGGTCTCAATTTGGAGGACTCCTCTCATTTTGTTCTTTTTCGAGATGTTTTAAGTGTTTTATGGCCCATGTCTTTTCATAGAGATTTTAAAATTAGCACATCAGTATCTATAAAAAGTCTTGCTGGGATTTTACAGGAATTGCATGAAAACTGTAGACCAATTTAGGAAGAACTGACATCTTTACTATACTGAGTCTTCCAGTCCATGAACATTGGTAGTCCCTCCATTTATTTTGGTCTTCTTTAATTTGTCATTTTGTAATCTTGCATTTTGTAATTTTCCAATATTGATCATGTACCTTTTTTACTAGATGTATAATTATTTGGGGGGAGATATTGTAAATGGTGTTGTTTTAAATTTCTGTTTCCTTGTGTTCATCATTAACATACAGAAGTGTAACTTTTATGTGTTGATACTTTGTATTGTGACTTGAGACTTTGCTGGATTCACTTAATAGTTCTAAGAGGTTTGGGGTTTTTTTTGTAGATTTCTTGGGGTTTTCTACATAGATAATTCTATCACCTTCAAGTGGGAATAGTTTTATTCCTGCCATTCTAATCTGTATGCCTTATATTTATTTTTCTGGCGATGTCTGTCTTACAAAAAAGCATTTAGTCTTTCATCATTAGACATGATGTTAGTTAGGCTCTTTGTAGATGTCTTTTTTATCAAGCTGAGGTAGTTTCACTATATTACTAACTTGCAGTTTTTGTCATGGACAACTGTTGGTTGTTCTAAATGTTTTATCTATGTCAGTTGATATTATCACATGATTTTTCTTTTTTAGCTTATTGCTGTAGATTATACTGATTGATTTTTGGATTTTGGACCTGCCCTATATACTTGGAATAAATTCCACTTGGCCAGATTATAAACCTTTTTTTTTTTTTTTTTAATATTATACATTTTTGAATTTGTAGGAGAGAAGTAACATGTTTTCCTCTCTCATAACAAGGTTATACGATAGTTTGTGGCTGAGACACCTATAATAAAAGGCAGATTAACAAGAGAAAAGCATACAAACTTATTTAATACAAATTTTATGTGACATAGGAGTCTTCAGAAGTAAAGACCCAAAGAAATAAGGAAATCTGTATATTTTTATGTATAGTTGTGTAGAAGTATGATTGGAAGATAAAAGGGTATGATCTAATGGTAAAAAACTGGAGGAACTTAGCAAGACCTATTTGTTCAGATTTTCTTGGCATTCCTTTGTGACATTGCTTTTCACTGGGTACAGGCCAGGAAACCTGTCACATGAGGGTCTTCAGAAGAGAAAAGGTTATAGTTACCTTCCTATGGCCTTTATGGCCTGCATCAGGAAAGAAAGGCAAGGGGAAGATGAGAGGAGTCTTCCTGCTTCTGCTGTTTTCTCTAATGCTGTGGTGCCATAATTTGGGGTAATGTGTTCTAAACCTCATTAGATTCCATTTGCTATTTCAGATATCCCTACACTTATGATAAAGTTATGTCGTGATAAACCCTTTGTAAGTTAAAAGTATTTTAAGTCAACTTACAATATTTAAAAAAAAATTGTGATGGGTTTATCAAGATGTAAATCTATTGTAAGTGGAGAAGTATACTAAATGCGTATCACTCTTGCGCCATCCTAAGTTGAAAAATCACAAGTCAAGGCACCATAAATTAGGGACTGTCTGCATTTGCTGAGAATATTTGTGTCTAAGTTTATGAGATTCTACTCCTCTTTTACTGTACTGACTTTCTTTGTCTGGTTTGGGTTACCAGGGTAATACTGGCTTCATAAAATAAATCGGGATGTATCCCCTCCTCTCCTATTTTCTGAGGAGAGTGTAAAAAGTTTTTGTTAGTTCTTTGGATGTTTGGTAGAATTATTCTGTGACATTATATGGGCCTGGAAATTTCTATAGTATTCTAGGAGCTTTTAATTATGAATTAAATTTCTTCAATGGTTATATGACTACTCAGATTCTTCATTTTATCCTGGTTTAGTTTTGGTAGTTTCAGGTTTTTGAAAAATTATCTCATTTCTTCTAAGTCATTAAATTTATGAGCATAAACTTGTTCATAAATTTTCTTCTATCCTTTCAATGGTTTCAAGATCTCTAATAACATGCTTTCTTTGATTTCTGATGTTGGTGATTTGTTGTACCTCTTATTTTTGTCAGTCTTGTTAGAAGCTTATTTTTGTTGATTTTTTTTTTTTTTAAGGAATCAACTTTTTATTTCATTGATTTTTCTATTATTTTTCTATTTTCAATATTATAGATTTCTGCTTTTTAACTTTACATTTCTTTTTTCTTCTTGTTTAGAATTTATTTTGCCCTTCTTTTTCTAGTTTCTTGAGTTAGGAATTTAGGTTATTGATTTGAGACCATTTTACTTTTCTTCTGTAAGCATCTGGTACTATAAATTTCTCTCAGCATTGCTTTAGCTGCATTCCACATGTTTTGATATGTTGTATTTTCATTTTTTAAAATTTTGTAGTGGGAACTAAAAGGAATTGAGCTTTCCACAATTCACTCAATGTTAAAAGGTTGGTTTATAGAAGATTGATGATACAGAATGCAAAGAAATCACGAAGAAAGTTATACAAAGCAACACATTCAATACTACTATAAACAAATAAAGTTAAAATCCTAAAACAATTCATGTAACCCATAACTAGACAAGAAAATTGAGCAAATGTTTTATTTCCTTTGAGACTTCTTTTTTGATGCATGTGTTATAAGTATGTTGTTTAGTTACCAAGTTACCAAGTGTTTCGTTATTTTATCTAATACAGTCACTCTTTTTAAAAAATTAATGTTTCCGTGCTTCCATTCTTTTACTTTCCACCTCCTATTATTGAAAATAAAACATGTTTCTTACAAACAGTATGTAGTTGTGTTGTGTTTTTCTTAATACATTTTGCAAATCTCTACCTTTCAATTGGTTAACTGAGACCATTTACATGTAGGATTATTATCGGCATGTTAGGGTTTAATTCTGTGATTTTATTCTTTGTTTTTTGTTTGTTTCCTATTTCTTGTTCTTATTTTTGATTTTCTTTTCTTGTTATGGGTTACATGAATTGTTTTAGGATTTTAATTTTGTTTGTTTATAGTATTATTGAATGTATTGCTTTGTATAATTTTCTTTGGGGTTTGCATACTATATCATCATTCTTCTAAAACCAACCTTTTAATATTGAGTGAATTGTAGAAAGCTTACTTCCTTTTAGTTCCCTCTACAATCCCTACTTTTAAATATTGCTATGCTATGTATCATGTGATGATATAATTTTGGTTTTAATCTTCACATATGACTTAGAAAATTCATGAAAAGAACAGATTCTTCTATTTACCCACATTTCTGCTCTTATAAATTGTTTTCTTTCTTTCTTACTGATGTTCCAAGATAGATTTTTAATGCTTTTTTTCTTTTCTGTTTGAAAAACTCCCTTAAGCCATTCTTAACAGTCTTTCTGTTAAAAACAACTTTTAATTTTTCTTCATCTGAGATTGCCTTTATTTATCCTTCTTTCATAAAATATAGTTCTACTGGATGTAGAATTCATAGTTGACAGTGTTATTTTGTTGTTGTTGTTAACCCTTGAAAAATATACCACTTCCTTCTGGTCTCCATGGTTTCAGATGAGAAATCCACCAGCATTAAAGACAGTGTTCCTCTGTAGGTAATGTGTCTTTTCTCTATAGTTGCTTTTAATAACTTTTCTTTGCAGTTCTCAGAAGTTTAATTATATTAGGTCTTGCCATAGTTTTATTTGATTTTATCTTATTTGGAGATCACTTTTCTTCTTAGATCTATGGGTTTAGCTCTTCTACCAACTTTGGGAAAATTTTAGCTATTATTTCTTAAAATATTCTTTTAGCCTCACTTTCTCCTCTTATTCTGGATGCAGACATTACAAATGTCAGATCTATCATTGTCCTTCCTTCTGGTCCCTGAGGGCTCTATTCACTCTATATATCTATATATAGAGATATATATGTATATACACACATGTATATATTTTATATAAATATAGGTATTTATATGTGTGCATGTATTTTTCCCTCTGTTCTCTTGTGGGTTTTTCCTCAATTTTATTATTTCTTTTGTCATCTCCACTTTACTATTTTTAGTTCTATTATTGTATTTTTCAGTTCTATAATACCCATTTGGCTTTTTTTATAACATATTTTTCCTGAGATTTTCTATTTTTCATTTATTTCAAAAGAATTTGTGATTGCTGTATTCTTTGGCTTGTAGCCCCTTTCTCCATATCAAAGCCATAAGCAGCATATCATCTTCAAATTCTCTTTGCTTCCATCATGACATAGCCTTCCCTTTTTAACTCTGATCCTCCTACCTCCCCCTCTTATAAGAACCCTTGTGATTATATTGGGCCCTCCCAGATAATTCATTATAATCTCTGCATCTCAAGATTCTTAATCACATCTGCCAAGTTTCTTTTGGCATTTAAGGTAATACATCCCAGAGATTAGGATGTGGACATCTCTAGGGGCACATTATTCAGCCTGTCACATCACCTTTCAGAATTCTCCTTTGGTTGTCTCTTGTGTTGTCTCTAAGGATTATAGCTGCACTTAGTGGTGAGGAGCAGGAATAGATGAGTATACACCATTTTGCTTTGACTGGCAGCATGATATTATTTTTGTCTCTAGCCTTGTTATATATTCAGACTTTATAACTACTACTTTAGTGTTTTGTTTTTTATTCAATTCATTGGTCAGAATATTGAACAAAACAAAGCCAATCACAGAGTCTTATAGAACAGTTTGGGAGTGTTTCACTCTATTTTGGTCCTCTTGGGGTATGTCTGGAAATTTATGAACCCATTTGTTTATACCATCACCAATTTAATCTTTTTCCATATTTTCTCTAAAATAAAATAAAAATATAATAAAGGAGAAATTTTGCAGGATGACCTGCTGAAATCCCGAGTATGGCATTTTCTTGATAAATAGACTAGTTAATCCTATGAAAAATAAATTCTACTAGTTTTTCATTATACTTTTCCTTTTCAGTAGGCTGTAGACATCATTGTTTATCTAAATCATTCCAAGTTCTCTGCTTCATAAGACATTATAGAATTATGACAGAAATAATCAGAGCACTGTTCTGAAATTTCCCAAATCCGTCTTTTTTCCCCTTTTGAAATTTTGGATCAGTCCTCTGATTGCACCTTTGAAACTTCGACACTTTGATCCTGAACATTATTAATGACATCAGATCTGCAGATTCTTGCTTCCTTTTGGCATGTCATCCTTCTTAGACTGAAGTGAGATGTAATGTTAAAATAACCAAGTCTCTTTATTAATTTCACTCCCATCTTGGTATTGAAATTTCCTCTTTAAGAACTATGTTTATTCTGCCACTTTTCAGTTTTCAAAATCATTCTTACTACCTGAACTTTTCATCTATTTCTTTACTCAACTTGTGTGACACACTTGATAGGTGGTAGGCACTGTGCTAGCCCTAGGGAATATAAAGATTAATCAATTGATAATCTGGTAAGCTTTCCTGTCATCTGTTCATTGTGCCATTTTCCCTGGGCAATGATCTTGGCCCTCCTTTGTTCATAGTCTGTCTCTGAACACGGCTTGCAAAGCCTTTTCCTTTCTTTAGCTGTTTCCGCAAGCCTCAGCCCTCTGTCCTCTAACCTTTCTGACACTGTTCTTCTAAGTCCAGGCTGTGCTTCTGTTTTCATTCCTGGCTCTGTGCCCCTCCTTCTACCTCTTCTACATGTCTTTTTATATTCCAAGCTTTTGAGAAAGCTTCCTGCACAGTTAAATCAGTTCCTTTAGAAGTCCTTTCTTTTCCATTCGAACAGAGATTGTATAAACTGAAGTTCATTTTTCTACCACACCCCTTGAGCAATGTTCCCTTTTAAGGCTCATACAAAGGACAAACCTGCTTTATTTTTTCTTTAAGTACTTTTGAAATCTAATTTTAAAAAATATCTTAGTTCCATGTCTGGCTTAAGCAACTATTTATTTTCTTCAAAATAATCTCCACAGTACTTACCCATTTTTTATCATTGATACTTTTTCTTTTTAATCAGAATGAAGTTTACAGAAGCAGCATCTTTATTTCTTCATTTCTTTTATTAAAAGAAAAAAAAAGTCTTAGATCCTCTTTCTTCAGCACAATGAGATTCCCAGATGGCTGAAACTGATCATGATTTTTATCCTGATAATTTTTCATTTTTTTGTTTATAGTAAGAATCATGTTTAATGACAATCTTGATCATTTTCTCTAAATGCCTTTTCTAAACAAAGACATAAAAACTATTATTCTACCAGTTGCCTTTCCTAAATATTATAAAATTTCTGCAAATACAAAGAGTCATATCTTTTCTTCTGGCTCTACTTACTGCAACCCAGCTGTCTGCAGAGCTATCCGCGGGGTTTATTATTTTTGGCTTAAATGCAAACCTCTATTAGTATAGGCATAAGTTCTCCTTGCTGACAATTTAAGATAAAGTAAATTGGAAGTGACATAAAAGGGTGTGTGTGTGTGAGTGTGTGTGTGTTAATGTGTGTCACCAAGATTCTTGCATCCTGAAAAGTCCCCTCTGGATGACCAACACCAGCAACCATTGCAAGTAACTCCATGCTGTTAAAAAGTGGGCATTCCCATTGATTTGTAAAAGTGACAGATACAGCATATGATTGGAAATTAGCAATGTGAAGCTAGTCCCAAGCCCCACCTCCTACTCCCCAGTAACTATTTGGCTGTGTCTCAAACATTTAAACATTTCCTCTGACTTGCTGCAGCGATTCCTCTGGGCTTTGTTATATATCTCTTTATTCTCTCGTTCTCCTTAATTTACAGTAATTCGAACAAAAAAATGTATTAAACATAGAACATTATCTTTGCCTAATTGTTCTTATCTTCACCTTTTTTAGCTCTGAATAATTATTTTCTTTTTGGACACTGTTCATATCATAGTGGTCCTCTGGCTTTAGTGTGCATAAAAATCACCTGGGGTGGGCCGGGCGCGGTGGCTCACGCCTATAATCCCAGCACTTTGGGAGGCTGAGGCGGGCGGATCACGAGGTCAGGAGATCAAGACCATCCTGGTTAACATGGTGAAACCCCGTCTCTACTTCAAGAAAAATTAGCCGGGTGTGGTGGCAGGCACCTGTAGTCCCAGCTACTCAGGAGGCTGAGGCAGGATAATGGTGTGAACCTGGGAGTAGAGGTTGCAGTGAGACGAGATTGCCCCATTGCACTCCAGCCTGGGGGACAGAGCGAGACTCTGTCTCAAAAAAAAAAATCACCTGGGGTGCTTATTAAAAATGCAGATTTCTAAGCCTCCACCCAGTGATTCTGATTCAGCAGGTCTGGCAAGCAAAGCGCCGGTGTTTCTGTGTATTTCATGTGATCCCCAGGTGACCATCAAGCAGGTGATTGTGAACTGCATTCGAGAAGCATTAGATTCAAATCTTAATCTCTTTTCAAGCTTAAATGATGTGTTTCTATTTTTATCTAGTTTACATTTTTCTTTGAAAACATTTGTAATCGTGATGATTGTCATCTTTAGCTTTATAACTGTGGTTCAAACCATGTTGAAGCTAGCTCTACTGAGGCCTGAAACATTCCACAGTGTCATAAGGAGGACACAGCATGCGAGAGGCGCAGAGCAACGCTAATCCTAGGCTCTGCGGTTCATCTTCTCCCATTTTATGTCTGTGGCGGGGTCTGTTTAGAATGCATCTCAGCCCACCCTTGATAACAGCAACATTTCACTCTTGAGAGGTTCCTCATTTAAATATTTAATATTAAATTAGATATTACCTTTACATAGTCATATTTTTGAAAAATAGCATGTCAATATAAAATATTTAAATACTATTAAATTTATAAGGCAACTAATGCTATAGCACCTTAATCAAAAGCAAAATGCCATTTGATGAAATGGCATGACTTCAAAATGCGTAGAGACAAACTTTGGCCCAGACTAAATGTCAGCAGTAAAATACTTGGTAACGAAATGAGCAAGACCAAAGGTCAGGCTTCCATAAAAATCCTATTCTAACTCCAACTTCATTTTAAATCATTTCAGATTATGTATAGTAAGCTGACTATACTTTCAAGTGAGATATCCTTCCTGTCAATTTCACGCTGGGTATTGCTTGTGAGACACAAATGTTTCTGGATTGGGAAGCTACACTTAGTGTCATTTTCCTCTTCCTCTTCTTTTCAGTTTATAAAAGTCTCCCTGGGTGACTAGATCTCTTTTTAGAAGAAAGTTCTGCAAAATAGCCTGTGATATTTTATACAATAAATGAGTAACATGTGCTCTCCTATGTGCTGGTTTGCCCAGGGAAATTCCAATTTATACTGTGCTGTAGATATAGCTGCCATTTTATTCTCCAGCATGCCCAAATTTGGAATATAAATCACATGGCCACTCTACTTATGATCAACACATAGAAGTCTTTTACAGTTTCAAGTACTTCTAGCCTGGCAATGCAATGCTTATTATTCCAATGGAAAAAGCTAATGATTATATTGTTCAGTCATAGGGCCTGAATAAGGTCAGAATTGTCTCTACCATGTTATAAAAATAATCATATAAAATTTTCAGTGCAGATTATGACAAATGATCAAGTAAGATCATGACATTCTTTTGCTTGGAATCATCTAGGTCAGTACTTCTCCAAATTGAACAGGCATGAGAATCACTTGGAGTACTTATTAAAACACAGATGACTAGGTTCTACTTCCAGAAATGTTGGTCTAGGGATAGGGCCTGCAAATTTCATATTTCTAATAATTTCTCAGGTGATACTAATGATGCTGGTCCAGAGACCACACTTTGTGACCCAAAGACCTGATGGCTTCCTGCTTCACTCAGAGGAAACGCCAAAATTGTTTAACGGCCTAAAAATTCTAATGATCTGGCTGACAGCTACATATCTGACCTAAAACCTCTACCCTGCTTACTCTTTTGAAGCCACACTAGCCTTCTTGCTGCCTCAGGTGTAAGCAGGCCCTCTTCTAGCTGCTCACTCTGCCCGGAGGGATAGCCCTCAAATACATGAATGGTGTACTTCCCCACCACCTTCAAGTCTTTACTCATACTGTCAACAAGGCTTCCTTTCACCATCCCCCTCAAAATTGAAACCTAAATCCCCAGATCTTTTACCCTGCTCAAATCTTCTTCCCCCCACCCACAGAAAATATCGGTTGATAATATTCTGACATCATTTACTGTCTGCAATCCCCCACCCCAATATAAGCTCCACAAAGGGATCATTTCTGCTTTACTAATGTATTCCAAACACACTGATGAGAGCCGGGCATACAACGGGCATATTATACATGTTTATTAAATGAACAAATGCATCACTACTTTTAGTTCTACCTTTGTACATGAATAAGGCATGTGATCACTAAAATACTACTATGGAATCATAAGACAATGTGTAAATGTATGTAAATATATGTATATAGTTTTAGGATTAGAATTGAATGCTCAGACTTTTGACTTGCAACTTTGTCATGTATAAACATTGACTCATCAAAGTTTTAAAACATATCATAATGTTGCATCTTTGAAATGTTTGTGTTTCTCATTCAGCACTTAAATATTACATCCTTTAAGGCATTTGCTAGTCATTCACTTGCTCCTTGCTCTCCTGCCACTTGGTCTTCTGACCCCTACCGTTACATTTTCAAAAGTCTAACTTTAACTGTTTCTATGGAAACTGTTAGAAACGTACTTCTGTAATGCACATGAAAAAGCGGGAATAGGAAAAAAATGAATCATAAGTGTCCCTTGCATTATGTACTATTTCACAGCTCGGTTAGAACTAATTCTGTGAATACCACTCTTCTGAAGCTTAGATAGAGTTAGCTAGAAGGTTAGAAAGATCATTCTTTCATCAGGGGAAATGATTCACAAGCTTGTAAATAAATATCACTCAATTATTTTGTAAAATTATTTCTAATCACTATTTTTCAAAAACCCATTTGTCTTTTGATTTGATTTAAAAAGCATTTCCTTTTTATCCCAAAGTCTCTGTCACTGCAAACACCCTCATAATCCCATCCTCACTCCCAATGACCCTCAGCAAAAAAATTCATTATCAATTTATGTTTCTCTACCGTTGTGTACCTACACGCACAGCAAAATTTGGGGCATGATTTTTATGAAGTCGATTCAGTTAATTTGGCAATCTATTTAAGGCATATTATTTTTCTATCACTTCCATCAAAAATATGTCACTGGAGTTCCTCTTCATGTCTCAGGGGAAAGAAAATATTATTGGGAGAACCTGTATCCAATCAGAGAGAAAATAAGCTCAGCAATTATAGGCATATAGACTTCCTAGAAAAAAAGAGACATTTTTCTGTAATCGTTCAGCTGCTGTCATCAATTATTCAAAGCCCAATGTAGATGTTGCTGTTCTTTAAATTCTACCGGTTAACCGATTTGGGATTAATGTGTTAGCATTGGCCATAAGCTACCTCACCCAGCATTCCCTGTAAACTGCTCCCTGATCTGTAGAATAGAGTTCCCCTGGCTCTCAATTAACTATTCTGACCATCCCTGCAGGAGAAGCACACTGATGAATAGTGCCAAGTGTAGCGGTAAACACACTGATGGCTCTTTCTTATGTGACACAAGGTTTGGAAATCTCAGTGGGTGTTTCTTTTTTCAAATCCACTTCGTAGCAGTTAGAACATTTTCTAAATGACTATTTCTCCTAGAGGAATATTAATACAAATATGACAACACTGTCAATATTTTTGACTCCTAATCATTCAATGAGAAGAACATACATTTAAAATAACATATAATATAATAGGGGAAATCCAAGAAATTTAGTGACCCATGTTATCCATACAATTCTGTGGGATTTCATAATTGCATACCTGAAAAGAGCTTTTCAAGATCTTTGCGCTGTTCTTGTTGCCTCTCTCCAAAACCTTTCTAACTGTTTCACCACCTTTTTTTTGTCCTCAGCTTGGAAACTCTCTGTTATTTTATCTTAGCCTTTCCATATAGGTGCCTTGCTACAATCTCAAATAGTAAACAAATTGAACTACTGTGATATTTGCGAAATTTTCCATTCGTTATTAAAAGGAATTATTCTAAGACTTTCCAGTGCTCAGCACAGTGCCTGACACTATATACTGCAAAAATAGGTTGTCAGTGAATGAATAAAATTTTTATTATATCTTTTCTGTCTTTGAAATTTCTCGTGACAATAGAACAAATTGAGTATGACTTTTGGGAATAAACTAGAGTAAATAATTAGGTTACTTCAATATCAATTATAGTACAATTCTATGTAAATACTGACTTGTTGAAATAAGTAAAATTACTAATTTCAGTGATCTTTCTGATAAAAAGATTGTTCCAAAGAAATCATAAAGCAAATACATTATAGAAAATTAAATGAAGTACCTCCTGTCTATATGTTTTCTGTAACATCCAGAGAAATCATTCCATATTTTCTAGAATGACTTGGGATTCACTGACTTTTCATTGAAAAGTTCTGTGCCTATCTGGGTGTTCAGTTCCTCAGAACTTTGCTTCTGTGTCTGGTTTAATTGCCATCATTCTTTCATGAGCCTTTCATAGCCTAATTCTAGTCCATGACTATTTTGTTTAGAGGTGGTGGTAGTGAGGAGATATTTACTGCTACCAAATACATGGGCAATTTGTTAGCAATAAAATAGCATTTGCAGCAACCTGGATGGAGTTTGAAACCATTATTCTAAGTGAAGTAACTCAGGAATGGCAAACTAAATGGACTCTTGGGATTCGGGGGGATGGTTGGGAGGCAGGTTAGGGATAAAAGACTATACATTGGGTACAGTGTACACTGCTTGGGTGATGTCTTCACCAAAATCTCAGAAATCATCACGTATGTATGTAACTAAACACCACCTGTTCCCCCCAAAACTATTGAAATTATAATTTAAAAATAAAAAATAAAACATAAAGCATCTTTGACATTTTTAGGAAAAAAAGAATGATGCTTCTCTTTCTTCTTTTTTCTTCTCTCACCAATCAGGATGATATACTGTCCTCCCAACAAAAGATCGCTTTATACTCATTTGATTATTTTTTGTTTTATGTTCTCCATTTTTTAGATTATTAAAGCAATTATAAAGTGGTTTTGTTCGGATGATTGGTTGTCATTCATTCTTCCATCTTCAGTTCAGAATTCTGAACATTTTCTTCAAAACATGCCTAGGATATACTTTAGGTTTTTTGGTTTGTTTTTGTTTTTGTTTCTTTACCATTCAGTTTTCTGAAGTCCATGACATAGGACACTTAACATTTTAAGAAACCATGGATTTTCTAACAGTAAGCCCCCCAAAGAGGCACTTGTAGGTAACTGAACTTTTGCTTTTATTGTCTCTAATACTTTTTCTCTTTTCCTCATTAAATCAATAAATGGCATAAATATCGAGGGTTATTTTTAAATGATATTTTATAAAAGACAACAATTTTTGAGAAAATGAATTTAAAACCAGTATATATGGATATTAATAAACTTTATAGAATCTCTGGATGGATATCTTATTTCAATTTATATGTTAGAGCTCAGAATCCAAACCACCCCTATACAATAAACTGAAGAACTGAGCAGAAGTAGGTAGTAATCTCAGCACAACATGAGCAGAGAATCAGAGTGACTAGGAAACTGAGAGATACACTAAACTAGCACCTATATCATTCATATGAATAGATGGAGACCAAGAAAGACTAGCTTTAAATTCCTGTCACTAATTATTATCTGAGACAAAATTCCCCTAAACTATGCACTGGTTAACTCTTGCTATTTTTTCTTTTTTCTGACGTGGCTAACATTAGTTTTGTAACAGGCACTATTCTCAGCTATTTTAATGAACTTATTGTGTCTTTACAGCATTCGATGTGATATAGGTGTGCCCATTTTAAAGAAAAGAAAACTGAGTCACAGGAACATAACGAACTTGCTCCCAGTCATATAATCAATAAATGGCTGAGCCAAGACACAAACCTAGCCAGGCCCTCTCTAGAGTATGTGATGTTAACCTCAACACTTCTCTTCATCATCGTTAGTAGTGTCCTATCGCTACTGTAACAGATTAGGTAGCTTAAGCCACATAAATGTATCATCTTGCAGCTCTAGAAATCACAAGTCCAAAATGGCTTTCACTGGCTAAAATCAAGATATTGACAAGGCTGCATTCCTTCTGCAGACTCTAAGGTAAAACCTGTTTCCTTTTCTTTTCCAGCATCTGAAATCCAACCACATTCTTTGGTTTCTGGCTCTTTACTCCATCTTCGAAGCCAGCAGGGTAGTACTTTTAAAGTCCATTTCTGGCCAAGCACGATGGCTCAAGCCTGTAATCCCAGCACTTTGGAAGGCCGAGGCGAGTTGATCACTTGAGGTCAGGAGTTCATGACCAGCCTGGTCAACATGGTGAAACCCCGTCTCTACTAAAAATATGAAAATTAGCTAGGTGTGGTGGCAATGCGTACCTGTAATCCTAGCTACTCGAGAGGCTGAAGCAGGAGAATCACTTGAACTTGGGAGGTGGAGGTTGCAGTGAGCTGAGATCGCGCCACTGCACTCCAGCCTGGGCGACAGAGCAAGACTCCGTCTCAAAAAAAAAAAAAAAAAAAAAAAGTCAATTTTTGTCTGCTTCCATAGTCGCACTGCCTTCTCTTTTTAAATTCTGATCTATCTTCCTCCTTTGTAAGAGGAAGGACCCTTATAACCACATTGGGTCCACTCAGATAATCCAAGGTCATCTCCTTATCTAAAAATCTTTAGCTTAGTCCCACCAGTGAAATCCTTTGTACTACGTAAGGTAACATATTCACAGGTTTGGGGGAATTAGGACAGGGACATTTTTTGGAGAACATTATTCACCCTACCACAGTGAGTTGCAATTAATTTGAAACAAGAGTACCCAAATTACATATGGCAATTAGAAGTGACTACTGTGACTGGACTGTCGATCTCACTCTCTCTGAATTATGACTCACTTCTTTTTTTTTTAATTAATTTATTATTATTATTATACTTTAAGTTCTAGGGTACATGTGCATAACGTGCAGGTTTGTTACATATGTATACTTGTGCCATGTTGGTGTGCTGCACCCATCGACTCGTCAGCACCCATCAACTCGTCATTTACATCAGGTATAACTCCCAATGCAATCCCTCCCCCCTCCCCCCTTCCCATGATAGATAAAACTCAATCAACACTATGTCTCCTTTCTATAAGGAAACATTGTGATATTCTTAGATAACATGTAATGCACTTCATGGTTATGGCTGTTATTTTTAAGAAGACGATTTTTGCTTGCTTCAGACACACACAGACCCTAAGCCAAATGCTGCACAGCCAAAAGGCCTGGCTGTACATGGAGAGTCTCCAATATAACAATAATCTATTGCCAAATCTGACTTCATTGATGTGAATTCCAGTGCTAAACCTGCACACATCTGAAGATTTTAGATGGCAGATGGATGGGACTAAAGATAGCTCTAGATACAGAGAAATTCCCTCTTTATCTCCTTATCATTTTCTTATGTCAGATGTAGAACATTTGAAAGATTTGAGAGGTGGTGTGGTACACCAAAAACTCCTCTGGGGGGAAAAAAACCACAAGATTTAAATCTAAGCTCAGCAATGAGATGTTATTAGAAATTTCCTCATATGCAAATTAAATACAATAATTATTTTTCTTCTTATTTCTCTCTGTGGAGAATGGAATCATAACAGTTATGTATGTTGGAGGAGAAAGCAGGAAGTGGGAAAGAGTCATATTACGAGGTCTTGTTGGGAATATCTCCTGCCTGTGGCTTCTGTACAGACTCCTGCAAGTATTCTAAACAGGGGGAACAAGGCCACTCCATTATACCAGTACTCTTCTTGACAGACATTTAAAATGTGTACTGCATAAAGTGTCCTACATTTGTTTATACACACACACACACACTCACACACACATGCAAGCACACACATATGCACTGATTTCTTTGATGTATTCTAAAAGAATATATCTGTTTCTTCACAGAGTATTTTCAAAAGACTTTAAAAAATTGGGGGGAGAAACCAATCAGTTTAAATAATGGCCTATTTGAAACTTCCCTGATAGAGTATTTTAACATGCCTGTTCGGAAAACTGTACACAACTACAGTCAGAGCAAACAAAGACAATTTGCTCTTACAATGAAGTAGCTTAATGCTTTCCTTAAAGGTGTAACTTGATTAATTTGTTTTATGAGGCTAAGCAGGATGATCCAAGAAGAAAGGTGCCATGTAACTACAGCACATTATTATTCATTATAATAAAGGCCATGGTAATAACAACTCAATAATAGAATATTAATAGGCTTTAAAGCAATGGAATTTCCAGAAGGCAGCAAGCAGCTTTAAAGAAAATCGGATAGGGACCTCTCATGGCAAGAAACAAATCTTGTATATCCCAGGAAAAATGAAAGGAAGATTGGCTATCTTTCATTCTCTTCCAGCTTTACATTTACATTGGCAGCAGAAGCTCACATCTGCGGAAGAACACCCATGCCCTTTCCCAATGGATTCAGGAAGAAGTTACTCCTATCAGCTTGTGTTTAATGTTATGAATCAGACTTACTTGTCAGCATCATGATTCATGACAGTGAACAGAGAGAGTGTGAAGCCTGCATTTCTGTGGGTTGGGAATAGATTAGAGCATTTAGACAGCTTTCATATCCAGTCTCAGCCAGTCTTGCTGGACAAAAAAGAAACTTCAGAATATTCTCCAGATCTACTACAGACTCAGAGTGAGATCCAGGGAGATGAATCATTACTTGCTGAAGGCAAGTGTCAGGAATATATCATCAAAGACTACATGAACAACCTTCATGAAAAATTTGGTTCTTCTGTGTGAATTAAAAATGCACAAAATTCTAAACAAAAATTAGAGATCTGTTGGAGAGATTCTCTATATGTCTGTCCTAATGGGCTGGTGAAAAACCATCTTAGGGAGAGAACATTTATGCACATGTACATAATCTTTGTCGTTGAATGAGGTGACAATTTTTCTTTATTCAGCAACAAATGTCTTTACCCATGGTTTGAATTCCACTCTTAGTAACCACACCTGATGACACGGCCCTAAATTTACTCTCTCTTTGACTACTCAACAATTATTAGGCACCTATGGTGTGCAAGGTATTATGAGCTAGGTTGTAGAGATACAAATTCTAAATATAGTATAAGCATAAAAACCCTTAGATTAAAAAGTATATACTTCCCCCTACTCAAAATGTTATAGTAAACGTAGTGTGCAAAAAGCTTGAGAAAGAAAAGAGGGCATTTCCGAGGAGGTCTGATGGTGTGAGAGGTTGCTTCTGAGGACTATCATTTGAATTTAGTTTTGTGGAACGATTAAGAACTTGACATTTGGAAAAAAGGGGAAAGGAAGAAGAAGTATTTTGGTTAGAAGAAATCGTGTATACGAAACCATGGCGCAAAATAGAATGTGTTATATTAGACGAATAGCTAGTGCATCAGAGTGCTGGAATATAGGACTTATTGCTGAAATGGAGGAGGAAGGGTAGAAGAAACTAAAACGGTTGGTGAAACTTGCTAAGACATGAAAATTTTAAACTGTTATGTATTTATTTTATTTTTTATTATACGTAAGTTGAATCATAGGTTGGAAATATAATGCCAATGGAAAGAGGTTAGGAAGAAGATGACAAAAGAATTGAGAAGAATTGACTAAGTTCTCCAGAATGAATGGGGCCAGTGAGAATGAGAGGCAAGGGAAGGAATGAAGTTGGAAAATATGTTAGAAATGAAATTGAAAGTATTGAGTCATGTAGATAACAGACAAACAAAGGAGTCTGGATTTTTCTCAAGTTACTCTGTGAATTAAGACTGCTTTTAGGGAGGAAGGTAGTGAAGTGGCAGAGAAATGGTAAAGAGATTGGCCTGAGGCACATTGAGAGAGTACGTCCAGGTGGAGATGGGATCAACTTGAGCTTGGGGGTAAGTTCTGGACTGCCTGAGGATTTGGGAGTCAGCAACACAGTGATAGTCATTCATGCCAAGGCTATAATAGAATACCCAGGAGCACGTATTGGCAGAGAAGGGAGTAGAATACAAGAAGCAAGTCCGTGCTCATGAGAAATGTGTTAACTTTGCTCTGCTCCTCCACTGAGTTTGAAAAGAGGAAGGGCATGGATTAACTCATTGACAATGCTGACTCTTCCTACTCTCTTGGGTTCCTTCATGTGTCTTCTACACTTATTATTTACACAGACATAGGAATATATCAGACTTTACTGAGGCATTCAAGGATACAAGTTCACAACATATGAAGAAGAGATTTTGAATCCATCATCATTCAAGGGAAAAGCAGTCTAGAAGCTAAACCTTTCATGAAGTGTACTCTCAAGATGAAACCCCCATTTCTAACTTTGCTCAATATTCTTTCCATGAGAGTCTCCCCTAAATATGCTACATGGATTATAGCTATCTTTTAAAATATAGAACTCACCTCCCAAAAGGTTTGGTCTTCTCTCAAGAATACTTCCTTTCCTCTTCCAGCAAAACATTTCTGAACATCTGAGTTATTTAGTCTAAAATAATATACCCTGTAGGACTTAGATAAAATAATCCAGGGTGAAAATAAGCATCCCTAGTTTTCTTCAATTCTTTTTGTGAGTTTGGTATGTACATATAGCTCTTTCATTTTTGAGTGTCCAGTGAATAATTGTTGCTACCTTCCTATCTCCTAAGTTAAAAATATCAGAAAGTGCTATTTCTTCTAGTCTTAATATTTAAGAATTATGCCAGTTAAACAGACTGAAGAGAAATAGTCAAATGAAAAAAAACCAGGAAATGAGAGCTTCGATAGGCATGTATTCAAGAGTGGAAAGTGCAGAAAGAAAGATGAATAAATCGAAATTGAAAGTAAGTTGCAGAATAAACCTTGTAGCCAGTCTAAGGGCTTGTTATAAATCCCAGAGGCATTTGGGTATATAATATATTATTATTATACTTAAGTGTACCCAGTACACTCTAATATTCATACTATACCTGTGAAAAACTGATGTTGATTAAATATACCTGGTCCACATGAGGTGCTTAAGGTAGGTCAAGCTACAACATGATGGATCTAGAGGTGAAGTTAAGCTTCCAACAATTCTAACATGACCCTCTCTTATTCTCAGGGATTACCATCAGTAACTATGCCTCTCATGGTATGGATATAATGACTTGCACCTGTGTCTATCCTGGTACAAGTTTCTGATCTTGCCACATAATCCCAGTGGTACTGACTTCCTTCTGTTTCTTTAGAACAGATTTTCCCAAGTGCAGTCCACACCAGGGCTTTTCCTCCATCCAAGCCTCTCGCTGGCATTTGTTAACCCAGTGAAAGCCAAATTATACAGGGGTGAGAAGTCATTGAAACAGACTGATGTGAAGATAGAAGTTGATGGCAAGGGGAAAGGAAGGATACATTCAGGGGAAGAAATTTTAGGATGAGAAAGATTTGAGAACATTTGTAGTCTGAGATGAAATCATCAATGGAAGAAGAAAGTCACAAAGATACTAAAGAGTCAGGTTATAAGTGATGGTTCAGGAACACAGGAGGCAGTAGGGTTTGGAATGTAGGACTTAAGAGGAACTACCCCAAATTGTTAGTTCATCTGCCCTGAGAATGAAAGAAATAAACAAAGTACAATAACATTTTTAGGTCTGTCTATTACGTGTCTCAGACTGAAAGAAGAGCCATTTAAGGGTAGAGGCCTGCCTTACCCACCCCCAACGTCAGGGTCTGTTGGTCTCTTCCCTTGCTATACAAAAGTGCAAACCTGGGGTCTTTAAAAACAGAACAAAGGAGAAGAGCTTTTCAACAAGAAGTCAATGCTTCAGTTGCTAAGACAGAACAGAGCAACAACTATAATAAATTAATATACTGTACAGGTTGTTGATTTAGCAGTTTTGCAATTATTTTAAAAATATGGCCATTTTGCTTTTATACTAGCATGAAAAGGAGCTGAATTCAGAAGTCACTTTGAAATGTGACTTCTTTCTATAAGAAAGAAAAGGCTTGATAAAAAGAGAAGGGACCTAACCTATAACTGTAGTTGAATGAAAAGCCTAATTTGGCAGGATTATATAATTAAAAGTATCCTGCTCTTATTTGGATCACTGCATAGCAGCTTCATGAATTTGAGAGTTGTAGAAATCAGGGGGAAAAAAGAAGTGCTAGAATAATTTTGTACCAAATTAACCACTTCAGAAATGCCTAATTGAAATTGATACCAGAACTGCCCAGGCTGGAGTACAATGGTACGATCTCAGCTCACCGCAACATCCACCTCCCCGGTTCAAGCAATTCTCCTGCTTCAGTCTCCCAAGTAGCTGGGATTACAGGGCCTCGCCACAAGGCCCGGCTAATTTTTTGTATTTTTAGTAGAGACAGGGTCTCGCCATGTTGGCCAGGCTAGTCTCGAACTCCTGACCTGGTGATCCGCCTGTCTCAGCCTCCCAAAGTTCTGGGATTAGAGGCGTGAGCCATGGCGCCTAGCCAATAGGGCCTTTATACTAAAACATTACAACCATGAATCGGTAAAATACAGATAGGGATCCGAGGATAGGAAGGGAGGAAATAACTTCGGCTCTGACATTGAAACTTAATAAAGGTACTCATCATTCATGCCACCACAGCCCCACCTCAGAGCCTTGTTCAGACCCATGACTAATCCTGCTTTCATTCAATTTGTTATCAATATTTATTGAAGCCATGCTGTGTGTGCACATGTTATGAGCAGAACAGAAAAGATTGTCTTTAACTGTGCAAGCTCTGAAGGTAGAACACGTGGGTTCAAATTCTGTGACATTGGACAGTTTATTATATGCTCAGTGCATCAATCCTCTCATCTGTACAATGGAAACAGTAATATATATAAATATATTTGAAGAGTTTGAGAGAATTAGGTGAGTTCACGTATGTAAAAGTGCTTGGCTCAGTGCCTTGTTCATAACAAGAACTGAGCACATATTATTTATGGACCATGGCATTTATAAAGTAGTTTAACCTACACCTCTGCAATCAGGAACTTACAATCAACATAGGGGAGGTCTGATGGCTAAGAAGTCCCAATAAAAACTATAATTTTAGGAGTTGTAGTTCCAATGGATGGAATGTTTGTGCTAGAAAAGGAAAGGGGAAGACAAAGAAAAAATCATTTCTAGCTTGGATGATAAAGACCTCCAGGAAAGATAAATTTTTAACTTGGTCTTTAAACTAAGGTATGTAAGCTTTTCTCTTCCCTTTATTCATGTAGCTTTCTTAGAATCTTTCTTGGCCATAAATCACTTCAGTGGAATATGATGCCCTTTACTCAGGTAACTTAAATGTCACTCTAAATAGTTTGGAAATGGACAGGCAATATGAACCAATGGAGCTATCCATGAAGATTGGTATAGAGCACTAAGGCAGGGCTATCTCCTGTGCTCTGATTGGTTCTGCAGGCTCCTGGATGCAGCCTTTGCGTCCTTTCTGATAAGCTCATTTAATTCTTTTTCCAGTCACATCCTTATAGACTAGGCTGACTTATTTGATAGTAGAAATGAGATGTTTTGGTGAGCGTCATACCAAGGTATGGGGGAAGGAAGAGCTGAACTGCCATATATAAACTTTCCAAGTAAGCTCAAATGCTAGGTGGCCAGAGCTGGGCAGGAGCTGAGTCTGTCCATGGGAGGATGTATGTCATAGGGAGGGGTCATGCTGTTCCAGCTCACGAAACAGCCTGGGAGGGCTGAATCCACAGTGCTGCCTTCATCTAACATGATGCTCTGGCTCAGGGTGTGTGTGACAGGAGCCCTGCTCCAATGCTGTTTTGAAAAAATGAAATCTCTTGTTTTCATTGATGTGCTTCATTCAGTGTTGTGCCTGAGGATCATGCTCCAATGTTATTGCTCTGTCATTTCAACACATGGCTTTCAACGAAGGGGCACACCCGATTAGGGTCTGCTCCAAGGCCCATTACAGCCTTTCTTTGTTTTCTGTTCAGTAATTCCTTTATGTGGCTAAAAACACAGATATAGATAAAGATGTAGATATAAATAAAATGTAAATTTCCAAACCTACACATCAGATAAGGGTATGGTATAATGACCATCCATGTACCCATTACCCATAACTTCAATTATAATCAATAAAGCAGTTTTTTTTTTCAAAGTCACTCAAAATACACTATCTTGTTAGGGAGTTTAAACCATAATCCCAAAAGATACAATCCTGAGCATCATAATCCTGAATGCTGAAATTCTGAAAGATCAAAATCCTAATGTCTAAAGTCCAGAACATCACAATCACAGAATAGTTGCATCATGTTAGGCAGAAATATTACCTTGTTATTATTTGTATGCAAAGAAAATGGATTTCAATTGCATTCCAAATCCTAATAATAACAGATTTGAAATTAGGTGTGATCCAGGCTTCTAAAAGTTAATTACAACGCGTTACCAATAAAGTCTGTTTTGTTTGTTTGTTTGTTTGTTTTTGATTCGGCACAATGAATTTGGAGGAAAATTCAAATGAGTAGATTGGCCATGCAACACAACAATGAAAAAAGCTTCAGTTTAAAAATAGGTCATTTGCCTGCATTGACATTCTTTCCACCTGATGACATTCCAGGAGCTTTCAGTGAACTAAAGTTGCATTTGCCTGAAGAAGCTAGAGAAGTTACTGACTGGTTGAAAAATAACGTGCACGGCAGAGTAGAAAGACACTTGCCCAACAATGTTGCTGTTTAACCACTTGTATTGTTTCTATCGAATCTGTGGTCTGCAGATGAGTTCATGTGGAATGGATTTTCATGTACCCAAAACAACACAGAAACAAGGCACAAGAGATAAAAAAAACTTAATAGGGGACACTCCCGTTCTTGTATATCTAATCACGGAAGACTACCAAAAAGAGCAGCGACATGTAGGAAATGAATGTTAACTCTTCTCTGAGGAGAGTCATGTCCTAAAAGAAAAAAAGTAGCCGTTCATCATGATGTAAGACTTCAAATTACAGTTAACGATCATGAAAGTTGACCAGCTCTTATGGACTAGCTCCGTGCAATTGCCCATAACCTACCTCTGTAATACACTTTTTCATATGTCAGATTTTTAGTTTTTCTTGTTTTGGTTTTTTGTTTGTTTTAGTTTTTTGTTCTTTTTCTTTTTGAAAGATTTTTTTCACACATTTTAAATTGCCACCTTTTTTTTTTTTTTTTTTTTTTTACAATTTTCTCCTCTGTGTATGTGATCTTAGAATTATTGCCAATACTGGAGATATAAATTGGATAAAGATTTTCACAGTGTTCTAATTCATTTTATGTACTTTTTGACTCTACAAAAGTGCATCATCACAATGTTGATTTTGTGTGCAAGCACTGTATGTGTATGTAAAACCACTGAAATTTCTTCAATAAATGAAGACATATCCTTTTGTCCATCTGTGTTTGTTACAGATAAAATTTCTCGGGATCTCAGTTCTTTGGATGACTTGTGCGGTGGTGATGTGGTAGTGACCCATCTTGATTTTTTAAATTGATCTTGTCAAAAGACTTAGGTTGTCCGTCAAAGCATTTCAGACGACTGCACTTAGAAAGGTGAGTGCATGCAGTTACCAACCATAGTGGTACGTGTTTATACATTTTACTGTTTGACTTAATTTTTTTTCTTTTTTCTTGTTTTTTTGAGATTGAGTCTTGCTCTGTCACCTAGGCTGGAGTGCAGTGGCGCAATCTCAGCCTCCCAGATTCAAGTGATTCTCCTGCCTCAGCCTCGCTAACAGCTGGGATTACAGGCACCCGCCACCATGCTCAGCTAATTTTTGTATTTTTAATGGAGACAGGGTTTCGCCATGTTGGCCAAGCTGGTCTCAAACTACTGACCTCAAGTGATCCACCCTCCTCGACCTCCCAAACTGTTGGGATTACAGGCGTTAGCGCCCCGTGCCCAGCCTGACCTATTTCTTTGTGAATACAGCTTGTCTGCCTGTAACTGCTATACTCATGTGACTTGTTAGTATACCTGAGTGTTTATGCTTATAAAAATGTGTATGTTACTATTACCTATTTTATTTTGTAAAGTAGCCTATGAAGTAGTCTGTCATGTTTTTATGTTTCCCCCCAAAAAAATCCCCTTTTAAAAATGTAAATAAGTATTTATCTTTCCCAAATGCAGATATACAAAAGGATATCTCTTCATGTATTGATATGAATTGTAGTATTCTATACCCAACATAGTGCCTGGTGACTATGAAATAATCTTTTACATTATTTTTTCTAGAATCATATTTTGGGGATTCTGATCTTTCAGGATTTCATTGTGAAGGATTATGGTGTTTGGGACTGTGTCTTTCTGGATTACAATCGGCTCTTGTCATAGATCTACTTTTAGCTATCAGAACTCTGTCACTGCTGTCTTCCTCCCTAGACAGAGAACAGCTGGAGGGTCAGAGCATGTTTCAATCTCCTTTGGATCCTACCATGGCATGGTGTCTAGCTCCATGATCAACCAGTTGAAAGTTCTTAAAAATTACTGTTTATTGAATATTTAATTGGTTTTTAAATGCTATATGTTAAATAGAAGAAATTTTATTCCTGTGGATTATTATAAGTTATGAAAAACCATGCAAAACAGCTACAATTTCAAATATGATCCTTTGGAACAAAATTTGAAAGAGCCACAAAACACAGTCTGGGAAGTTTAGTGGAAATATAAGTGCTGCAGCTCTTTCAGGCCAGAAACCACGTCTTCTCTCTCTATAGATGTACCTGCTTGGTCACCAGGCACTATGTTGGGTATAGAATACTACAATTCATATCAATACATGAAGAGATATCCTTTTGGTATATTTGCATTTGGGAAAGATAAAGTTTCTCTAGTATTCTATAGAATACTAGAATTCTGTACCCAAGATAGTGGCTGAGGACCTAGTGGGTGCTCAGTAGATATTACTGAATAAGGATTAAAACAAGGAGAAGCCCTGGGTTTTGGAGGTGGGCAATCTGGCATGTGAGTCCTAGCCTGATACATGTTATCCATGTGACCTTAAATGTTCTCTTTCTTGTTAGGCTATTTTCCCAGGACAATGACGCCTTCTTGTTCTATATTTACATAAATAAGTGCCCTAGTGACCTTTCGCTGCACAAGGAACACTTGTCTTAAGGTGATTTTCTGTCTTTGATATCATCTAGAATCGGGCAGCAATCTGGCTGGCTAAAAATGGAAAGCACACATAGAGAGACACACGTATAAAAATTTTATCTCTGACAGGCTCCACTCTGTTTGGCACCCAGTCATGCTTCCATTCTTGTTTGGCCATATAGGCTGTGTAGCTGTTTCTGTTGGTGGGTGTATCTTACACTGAAAACCCCTAACCATTCCGATCTTGCTGCTCTCCTCATCTCTGTACCCAAGCAGTAGAACCCTAGAGTGAGGAACTACTTTGCCACATCTGAGCCCCAGGGCTCCCCGAGTAACTGTCAATCTGTTTCTCCCAGCACTCAACCTCCCTCTGCTCTCACCCCTGCCCCTCTGTCACTTATCTTCTGTGTTAGTTCAGTCCATAGCTCTCACCCCCACAAGATTGAATGTAACGGTCATGACCTATTCATCGACAAACCGCCTAGAATAAAATGCATAGATGTAGCAGCACATCTGTGTCCTAAAAGCCCTGTTCAATGATTCACAATCCCTACCCCACACTCCTACAGCAAGAGAATGATCTCTGTAGACATGCCACTCTTGCATGCAAATGCATAATTGCTTTCTATTGCCTCGCCTATCGAATTTATATTCCTCAACTTGATTATCCAGATCTTCTGGCAAACCCCCGACTCTCTTTTCTCATAGCTGAACTCACAGGTATTGCTCACTCCTCTCACAGATAATCTATAAGCAACAACATCTAAGCCCATTCCCAGTTCCTCATCTAGAACATGCCTTTCTCTGGGCCATACACATTTTGTTCCCTCTCTCCTTTTTTCTACCAACATGCTCTTCAGATTCCTTCAAATGCTCCTGCATAAAGGAGAAACCATTCACCTAGCTGCTCATTCTTTACTCACAAGGGCCTCAGGCTTCACACTCATCCTTTAACTTTTATTTCTCTTTTCTGCAATGACTGTGTTGGTACGTTCACCTTCCCTCCCTGGGTTGACCATTTTTCTACCTGGACCCCAGACCTTTGAAGGCTGTTGCTTTTTCACCTTGCCAGCTGCACCTAGCACAGAGTTATTCATCAGGAATAGCTCAGGAAGTATTATTGACTGATATGCAGCAGTGAATTTTTGTTTTGTTTTTTATGATAGAGACTTCCCCCAAAAGGGGAATGACTTCCTTAGCTGCAGGTTGTGGTGGTGGTTGTTAACCACACAGCACAATAATATATTCCTAAGTTTGTTTTCTTCAATGTTGTACACCACTAAGATTAATAAAAGAAATGTAGTTTTTAGGCTGTTGCTTCAATTGCAATATACTAGAAAGTGCTAGAGGAAAACAGAAACAAAAATCTATGGCTATGGGGTACTTCTTGAAATAAAAATGTCTGCCCTTTCTTTATTCTGGAAAAATAAGAAAAGAAAAATACTCTGTGCTGGCAAGGGGCAAGTTCAGGCATCTAATGGATCTTTTTGTCAGCTGTCATTTGTTTCTACCGAGCGCTACATACCCTTTACCGTAGATGAATACTCCTTATGTCTACAGAAAGACCCAGGGTGGCTCCGGGTGCGTTGTAGGCATTTCAAAGTCATTCTTCTTCTACATCTCTGTCTGTGTTCAAGTGCCTATTTTCAATTTGCAGTTGTGCTGGGAAAACGTTTTGATTCTTGATTTAGAATGTGCACTCCCAGAAGGTTCCAAGAGAGTTTCAGGCAGAGAGATAAAGCTTGTCTCTTTATGCTTTTTCTAGCATGTGCTCTGTGGCAATGATACATACCCCACACTGTGCTTACATCCCTGGTTTTATGAAAGTCAGTCCAATGCCTATTTGGTGAGTCTTTTGACATGCAAGTACCGTTCCCTGAGGAAGAAAGCCAGTTGCAGCACTTTCTCTCTCACCCTCTCTTTGTTTTCCATGTTATACATAATTCTTAGGAAAATTGGAGCTTGAAATGCACAGGAGAAACTGAAATCGCAATGAAAAAGTCAGCTGTGAACAGTATATCCAACATTACTCACTACAGTAAAAAGACCCCCTTTTATGAAGATAATAAGGCTCAGGTTCTATGCTTTGAGCTAGGGTGAAACAAACACACAGGCATCAACCAGCTGAGTCCCAAATTACCTAGGCCAACTGAGGGCCCACAAACTTTTTTCCCAGGTGATATGATGACAAATAAATCAAGTTCAAGAAAGCTGAGCGAAAGTTCAAATACATTATATGCTAAGGCTTTTAAGCCAAGAACATATAATCAGATTCTGTCTGTAGCCAGGGAGTTGGAGCTCACCTCAAAAACAGCTTTTCATCTAATAAAATATTAAAAAGACTTCCAAAAATTTTACCACTGTTGCCAAAATCTATCTTTCATCGCTTGAGCAAATTGCTGTAAACTTATTGGAGAGGATTTTCTATATTTATGCGGAATGTTGTCATCTACATGTTGGTATTTGCTAGATTTTATTTCATAACATTTTTTCCCCAATCAAACTAGCTGGATTGAATTTCAAAATTGAGCTCTCTTTTCAGTGGTGGTGGAGACGGGGGAGGTTGTAGAGCATCAAATCAAAATCTAATGAAGTTTCTAATGATCAAATAAATAATCACTTGACATTTATTGCCATGTTTGGCAATCTGCAGAAATGGAATAGAGTAGATATGCCTACAGCCCCATTTCCCATAGATTTACATTATGCTACCACACAGAATTAAGCTGACATAAGCTCTTTAAGACTCACTAAAGCAGCAGATTTTACACAACTTGTTTAGATTTTTTTTTTCCTTCTCCATGATCCCATATTCCCTGAATAACTCTTTCTATCCATTTTCCATTCCTTGTTCTTTTGAGAGGCCTGCTGGAGCTTCCCCTTGATGTCATTTCAGGCTATAACCCTGCAGTTTGAGTTTATCTTAGCTGTAAAATGCAACAGTAATTTATATGCTCCCTTACTCCTGCCTCCTCTGAGGCACTGGCTGCCAGCTGTCTACCCAGCAGTTTAAAGAAAGAGCTGTAATGAGCGAGAGTGCAGCAGGGGAGGGGCGGTGCCAGATCACATCAGAGGCCTTTATTTCTGCTTCCTCAGTGAGCACTGGATCCACATAAATGGCATTTTCTGGCTCTGACTGGCAGCAGCATAAAGTCCTTCCTTCCCTGCACCTCCACCTTCCTGCTCTCGCCTCACACCAGCCTTATGGGGACAGGCTTCATCATCTCTTCCTTTTATTTCTGAGTTAAGGAGAACAGAGCAAAAAGATGAGACAAAGCCTGGGGCAGCTGTGATGCTGCAGTGTAGAGTGTGAGATCCTAGTGCAAACCTTGCCCCTCAGCACCAAGAATATGCTCTTGGAACCGTGAGACAAAGCTTCCCAAGAGCTTGATGCACTCAACACCCTTAGATATTTAGCTGGACTATTGAGATGATTTTTTTTCATGTGATTCAGTTGAGGTTTAGTCTCTTTAAAAATAATCCAATAGTAGGGTTATTTGCCTTGATTTTTGTTAATAAAAAAAAAAAAAAAAAGGACAAAGTCATTTTAGTTCTGCCTCCAAAATCTATTCCCTTGGCACTCTCTTCCCCTCCCCATTTTCTGTTTTTGGGAGTATATAAAATATGCCCCTTTTCATGCACAGGAACCCACACAAGTTCAGGGAGTACA
The DNA here is from genome assembly GCF_003255815.1 of Theropithecus gelada. Classification (NCBI taxonomy): domain Eukaryota; kingdom Metazoa; phylum Chordata; class Mammalia; order Primates; family Cercopithecidae; genus Theropithecus; species Theropithecus gelada. The sequence continues at coordinate 122,067,688 of NC_037673.1, forward strand.
ATTCAGCATAAAGCAGCCACAAAAGAGTTTTCCTTTATACTGCTAAAATTAGACAGCTCTCTTTTGCCAGTCCATTGAAAAAAAATCCCAATTTAACAAAAGGAAAGGGAAAGGATTTTAGAGTCTGTCTATATGTTTAGTATTAAGACCAGCACTATGTAGAAGATAGAGCTACACACTAGCAAAGGATCGGGTCCTTTTCTGTGATATTCCTGAATATGTTGACTAGTAACATCTCCTAGGAAGACCTTGTCACTTTAGGATTCTTATCTCTCACGTTCCCTTCAGCTTTGTGTAATCTTGATTTTTGTCCAAAGCTGGTATATCTTGGCAGAGACTGGCAAAGCAAAAGCTAGGAGCCATGTTGAAGGAAGCTGAGCTTCAGATCAGTGAACCAATCTGAAGTAAGGGTGTGAGCAACAGTTAACTCTTGCAAGTGCTGGTCCTTCCTTAATTCAGTCACAGCTGAAAGGCTTTAATATTTTTATTTCTTTGGTCAAGTTCATGGCCACAATTATATTTTCTACTTAGAAATGATTTAATAGTCTGACAAAGACTTCAAATATCTCTTTTGTGACTCTTATTTATTCTTCTATAGCTGAAAAAATATCAGAAAGGTTCTTATGTTTAGAAGATGTAAATTTCCCTGAGGTTTCACAGCAAGGATGGAAATAATAGCTTCTTTCTGTCTAACATAATAGCATTGTGATGTTTCATTATAACTATAATTTGGGGGAAATTTACAAAAAAAAAAAAAAAAAAAAAAACCAGGAGAAAGCTAAATAGAATGTACTGTCTTTCTCTATTAATCATTCCATACTTTCTGCAAAAATTATTTTGAAGTCTCTCCAGTCTTTCTCTTCATTTTTCTTCAAATGACATTAGATTTATGAAGAAGGGAAATAGATCAGAAAGACTCATGTATTTTTGGTGTTTTCTAAATGCACGACACATGGCGATTTTACTATTGAAGAATTGAAATGCAAATGTACTTACTGGTTCTAAGGCTTTTGATGCATAAAGATCCTGGAAGCTACTTCTACTACAAGAAATCACCTAAGAAATAATAAAAATACAATGGAAAGCCCAAAAGGGTGTATCCTTCCCTACTTACATATTAACCTGGAAATAGAGCAGCTTTCCAGACCCAAAGCAATGTGAAACACAATGGCTGGGAAAAATGCAAGAGATGGAGAAGACACCTTTCCTACCACCTTTAGGAAATATTTTGAGCATAAACCATCATACAAAACAATCATACCTCCTACTGTTTTGGTGTTGGTGGGGGTTGAGCAAGTAAGAGGATAACAGTGATGGGGAACCATTGCTCATTTAAACTAAGGAAGTAGGTAAATCATTGAAATTTATGTACATGATGACATACTGCAAACAGCATTATAAGAATGTTGTGTTTTAAACTTGGAAGTGATGGTTGATCCTTCTAAGCCAGCATTTGTTTTTTAATAATATTTAAATATTGATGATATATGTGAAATAGATTGTCTTTATACAGAATTAGGCTTTTCAGCATGTAAAAAGTTTAATCCACTTTTTTATATACTAGACTTTGATATACTGTATATTAAACAAAACCAAATTAAACAAAACCAAAACAAACAAAATCTTCAACTCTTTGTAAAGGTGTCAATCAGCACAATTACTGCTTTCCAGCCCGAGGACTTTGTGATAAGAGCAGAAGAAAAGATACTACAGGATAAAAGAATAGAAATGATCTAAAAAAGATGTCAGGAGTAGAATCTGCTGGAAGGTGACTAGAAGAATGGATGAATTAACCATTCCAGAAACATGCCCTTTCTCTTGGTTTTGAGTAAGATTCCTAGAGAAAATGACTAGATAAATCAAAGCAAATGGCACCAACCCTAGAAAATAATATATAAAGAATAATGGTGTAGAGGTTGGGCAATAATCAAGATGCCACGTTTATTTTTCTGAATTTAATGTAATTTTACTAATAGTGGTTTGAGGCTACCCTAAAAAGAAACTCTTCAGCAATATATGATATGGTATGAGCCAAGGCTTTGCCCACTCCCAATGGGAAATTTGCCCTGTAGATTTACAAGTCCCTTTTAGCACATTCTCACCACATTTAGTAGTGAATTATCCATTGCAATTGCTGGCATAGTGAATGCTGTCATACAGACCCAAGTTTCATATCACTGGGGCTATTATCACACCCCTCTCCCCATATCACTAAGTACTAATTTGTCCTGACAATGTGACATTCATCCCAAGCTTTTTCTAAAAATGCTATAATTTTGGTTCATATTTTTCTAACCTATGTACGCTTGGAATATTTACACACGCATGCACACACATACATACACACACAGCCTAACTTTGAACGTGTTCTTCTGTAGAATGCAAATTTCATTTTGCACCTGAGTTAACAGAACAGCAATATGAACCAAATGATTTTCCTTCCCACAGAAATGTAACAGGTAATAAAGCTGTCTTTGTAGTAAACTGAAAACTCACTATGTAAAAAGCACTAATTTGGTGACTATGTTAAACACACATTTATATAAAATAGTTCCGGCCCTGGAGGAGCTTGTAACTAGTGTGGAGGGAAAAAAGCTTACAAAACTTGGAAAACAGCCAGCCAAAGTTAGTAATAAGTACCAAATAAGTAGAGTAGAGAATAAGGGCTCTCAAACTTCAAAGGAGGGAAGCATTGTTTTGGATTGAGGTGGCCTGGAAAGCTTTTGTGCAGCTGGTAAATTATGAAGGTAAAGTAGGAGAACGGAAAGGCCTAGGTAAATAAGAATTATGGGAAAGGCATGCCAGGCAGGAGGCAATGGGATCAGTAAAGAGCAGAGAATGCCACAGATGAAAGCAGAGACACGAGCATATGAGAAAACAGTCTGTTTATTGAAGTGAATGAATGGGCAAATATTTATTAAAATCCTACAGGTATAAAGCACCATCCTATTTGCTGAAGATATAAAGGCAATGAGGTCTTTGACATTCCAGGATCCTTAACAACGGAAGCCAGTTCTATTGGGCAGTATGATGTCATAGAACAGGGAGCGCATGGCCATCAGACAGCCCCAGGTTCCATCCTGGCTCTGATATTTATTATGTGACCTTGCACACATTGTATAAGTATTTGGAATCTCATATTCTTCATGTACAATACTGGCATTATGATGTTTTATTTATTTATTTAATTTATTTATTTACTTATTGAGACAGGGTCTGGCTCTGTCACCCAGGCTAGATGCAGTGTAGCAATCTCAGTTCACTGCAACCTCTGCCTCCCATGCTCAAGCCAACCTCCCACCTCACCTCAGCCTCTCGAGTAGCTGGGACTACAGGTACATATCCACATACCTGACTTTTTTTTTTTTATTTTTTATGGAGACAAGATTTTGCCAAGTTGCTCAAGCAGATCTCTTGACCTCAAGTGATCTGTCCACCTTGGCCTCCCAAAGTGCTGAGACTACAGGCGTGAGCCATTATGTCTGGCCAACAATGCCTGTTCTATAAATGTGTTACAGGAAATAAATGAGAAAATGTGTGTAAACGGAAAGATTCAGTAACTGGCATATGGTGACCATAATATAAATCATAGCTATTGTTACAACTCCCTGTGTTTCACAAAACAATAAATACAGAACCACGTACATCACAGCAGGGATCCGCAGTCCCCAGGAACCAGGATACACAGCAGGAGGTGAGTGGTGCACAAGTGAGTAAAGCTTCATCTGTGTTTACAGCCACTTCCCATCGCTCGCATTACTGCCTGAGCTCCACCTCCTGTCAGATCAGTGGTGGCATTAGATTCTCATAGGAGCTCAGACAATACAGTGACCTGCGCATGAGAGGGATCTAGGTTTCAGGTTCCTTATGAGAATCTAATGCCTGATGATCTGTCACTATCTCCCATCACCCCCAGATGGGACTATCTAGTTGCAGGAAAACAAGTTCAGCGTTTCCACTGCTTCTATATTACGGTGAGTTGTATAATTATTTCATTACATATGACAATGTAATAATAAAAGAAATAAGGTACACAATAAATATAATATGCTTGAATCATCCCAAAACCATCCCTCCACCCCATCTGTGGAAATACTGACTTACATAAAACTGGTTACTGGTGCCAAAAAGGTTGAGGATTGCTGCATCATAGGGACCAAACCAATTAAACACAAATTCATTGAGGACCTATGAGGTCCCAGGCATCATGCGAGTTCAGTTACAGAGCAGAGAAACACGGAATACATCTTGAAGGCACAGAACAAGGAGGTAGTCTAGAAGAGTAGTTATGAGCATGGGTTTTTGAAAGCTTTTAACCTAGACTCCAGCTCTTCAAATTTCTAGATTGCAACCACAGACAACTTAACCTTTCTCAACCTCATTTTCCTCATCTTTAACGCAAGAATCATAATAACTACTTCTTTGAGATTTTGGGAGAAGTCTATGATAAAATGTGTAAAGAGCACATAGTAAGTGCTCAAAAAATGTTATCTGCAATTGAGAATGTCCCATGAACTCATGTTCACTCTCCACTATCTATACCCTCCTTCTCACCTCTCCTTTATGGGTTTGGGAGACTGATTTCCAGCTAGCTTTCCTCATTGGAAGGAATAGGGTCTGGGAAGATAGAAAGAATCATGGTAATAGTAATAAAATACAAGAAGAACAGCTAACATTATTTGAGAGCATATTGTGAGCCAGAAACTGTTCTGAGTGCCTTCCATGTATAAATTCATAGTAATAGGTAAAGTATTTCAGTAAAATATTTATTTGTACAGATTGTCATTCTAATGAATTTTATGTCATTGAAAAAAAGTTTTAACACAATACTGGCACAGAAAAAATTTTAGCTGTCTGCAAAAAGGGCAGAGCAAGGAAACAAGAAACAGAATTCATCTGTTTTATTGGGCTATTCTGTTTCTACTGAATCCAGTTGTACTGCGGTGAAAGCAAGATACCCACACTTGTGAGAGAAAGAGGAACTGTGTGACAATGTCAGCCAGCAGATTATAGTAACAAATCAAAAGAATACATAAACTGATGGAGGTATACCAGAGTTCCAGGTTTCACACGTGGTCAGTCTCCGCATTGTAATACGTAATTAGTTAAAAATTAAACAAAAATGAGAAAGGGCATGTTTAAGCAACTAGACTGTGGCACCCTTGAACATTAGATGTTAGATGTGGTGTTCAATGTTAACCTGTTTCATCAAGTTGTCAGAAATAAAAAAAGCTTCATTCAGTAAACTGCATGACTGCTGCTCAAAACTGCATGCAATTTTAGTTGAGTTTTTAAATTTTTTTCTTTTTGCAAAATGAAAATAAGAAACATACTAGAGACAATATTTTATTGCATCAGTACGTGTCTGTTTTTCTAAGAGTTTTCTAGATTACCGTAACAATTTTGCTTAGAAATACTGCATAATAGAGCTTTGGACATTTGAAACTTTTTTCAAAACCTTATACATTTGGATTTATGATCCACACTGATCCTCTAACTAATGACCAAAACTGCAGGACACAATTTTCTTTCCCTTAAAATAAGACTTGTGAAACCATCTGAAATAGCTCTGGACCTCAAATAATATTTAACAAACAATCACATAAGAATTAAAAGCAAATGAATAGGAAATATATCATTAGTAGTTCTTTTACAAGTAGAGAGAGCTTTCAAAGTGAATGGCCAATTTGTCTGGCAAAATGACAAGGTTGGGTGCTGGCCCAATCCTATTTCACAAAAGCCTATTTTGCGATAATTGCGGGATTCTGACAGTAATCCGAATTCAACACTTACCTCATTCTAGAGTTTCTTTTGGAAAATATATTGAGTGAATGATCTAAGTCTTAGAAGTCCCAACACATTCTGTGTTTAATCAGTCACTCTCAGCCACAAAGAAATGTGGCCTCTGTCTTCAGCAGGGAATATTTTCTTGGCCAGAACTAGATTTCAGGGTCCAACTTAGAGATAAATCCATAAAAATCTCTATACTAGAATTTCCTTGTTAGAGGAAAACAGTGGAGAAAAGTGAGGTTTAAGATTGTATTTATTTTCCATATAATTTGCTTCTGTATTTTCCAGGTCCGGCCTTGCTTTTCTCCTTTTCCTGTTTTCCCAAATTTTCATATTCAACATGACCAAATTCTTTTCATTTTCATTTGTTTCTGCTTCATCATATGCTCCTTATAGTGTTGTTTTCTCCTTTCTGTTTCTAGATTCGCAGATCTATTTTGGGACCTAACATATGTGTGTACGTGTATATGCATTTATGTGCATATCTACAGATTTGAAATTAAGGTAACTTCAAAAGGTAGAAGTTGGAGAGGGTAACTACAGACAGGGAGGTCATGGTCATGATGTCTAAGAGCCATTGTCGGTTGACGAGGAACCAGAGACTAAGAGGGCACTCTCAGCCTTCAGTCCTCTGTGGGGTAGGTGCAGAGTCAGAACCTGGTCCTAGGTCTCTTGACTCCTAGAACTCATCTGCTATGCAATGCTTAGTCTTTTGAAAAATGTCAGAAGCATTAATAGAAATACCAAGATTAATTTATTATGCTGTACTTCTTCCAACACCAATTCACTCGTAGCACGAATGCTTAAGGATAAATGAGTAAGTGAAGGTTGAAGCTTAAAAGATAAACAAAGGAAAGGAAGCAAACACTTTAGAAGAGTCAAATTATGTTACCCGAGCCTCTTAGGCTTAAGGTTCAAGAAATGAAGTCAGGCAACACAGAGTTACCACTTGGTTTAGAATTCCTCTGAATTCCTTTAATCCCTTAGGCCAGTTAAAAGGAAATGATCTGACTGTTCTGCATCTGCTAGTGATTGAAGGCAAATGGGAAGCACTGCGCAAGTTCCCGTTCAAGAAATATATAGTGCACACGGCTATTGTGAAGGTACACTGCAATTGCAAATCGCAGCCAACCCAATCTGACTAATAAACTCTGAGACACCTCCAACATATGGGGAACTGATGCTTGAGCAGACGAAGGAGTTACCAAAATTGTGCCAAAGAGACAAAATGAAAATAATTACAAAATGTGTGTGTGTGTGTGTGTCAGTTCCTATGTTATCCTCAATATTCAGTCTGTTATAAAGAAGAGAGGGTTATATTTACAATGAAGCTCTCCTGAGAGCTTCCCTACCCTTTCCTCTGCATTGGTTCTCTAACATTCTTCCAAGGACATCGATATGATGATGTAATAAGAAGCCTGATCATCTAGGGAAACTTTAGAGGCATTTAAACCAACATTACTGGCATGTAGCATTGGTAAGATTCCCATATGGCTTGTAATGGGATCTGACTAAGTAAAAATAAAATTTGTGTTTACCAAGGAATGTTATCCATAACAAAAGGGGGTAGTTAGGCCAAACTATTTGCACTTACCCTACTGGATCAATCCATAAATTACCACAAGGTGGGTATTTATCCCTTCTCTGCATGCTCGTATTAATAACACTTTGTCCTGCCCCCTGTGAACTAGAAAGTCAGGCCCCTAAAGAGGAGCACGATCATGTGGTTTAGGCTGAAGTGGTGTTAGTTTTGGTTGAGCTGTCATTTTCACATCCAAGGGTCGAATGGGAATCTTCTTTCTAAGCCAAATGTGTCCTCAGCCAGAAATTTCTTGGCTCCACTCAAACTTAACTTCTAACTTTGGTTTGCCAGATGAGAAAGAGCCAGGAATGGAGAGGAACAAATAGAGGGAGGGAGAGAGAGAGACCTTTGAAAAAAACCATTTTAATCTAAAGAAAATAAAGACATAGATTGTACGTTTTGCAATCCCCACACGCTAGGTAAAACTAAGAGATTAACTTAAAATTCATTTTTGTACCTTCTCATTCACATTTCTCTTTTCAAAGCACCCCGTATTTTGCCCTCCTAGTGGTCAAAAGCAGAGTAACTCAAATTTTTACTCTCACAATCTATTGGTATTGTTGGTAATTTTTCCTCTATAATTAACTTTGAAAAAGTTTTCTGTTTGGGAAAAAATTTAGCTCACCTTCAACTCTGATTCTAGCAACTTCCAAAATTGGTTCACTTTATATAATACCATGGCTAGATTATATTTTAGATTTCTAAATAAATATACCAAAATCACTTTTTTTGGAAAGATGACTATATTCTAATGTAAAGCCTGACACAATATTTGAGTATTAACCGTTTCAAAATAGAGTCTTCAAAATGAATAAAGTAGATCAACCTTAAGGAGAACACAGAATTCTTAAAGCATTCTGAAATGTTTTACATTTTTTTTTCTAAACAATTTGAATAACTGTGTCAAGTAAGTGAAGAAAGAGTAATAATAAAGGATTTGTTACATTCGTGTTCATGTCACATTCAAGAGTCTGTGAAATTGTTTTGCACGGGACTCTAAAATGCTAGACTATTTCTTGCTGTAACTCAAAAGCAAACACCTACATATTCACACTCTGTGGTCTTTTCCACATACAATCAGAGCAGCTCTGAAAACTCTCTGGAAAGCAAAATATCTTTGGAAGAAAAAAATCCTCAATATAATTCTCACTATAGGACTTTGATCAGTTTGGAGAAGTCTGGGTCTAACAATAATAGTATATTTTTACTTAAGAAATAGAAGTTTCGCTTAAAAAAAATCTGACATAGAAGTTTGTCTTGATTTTAAGAGAAAGTGTAACAGAACAATCCTCTTCCCTATAGTTCAGGATCTCCAATGTATAAGCAGTGAAAAGAATCTAGGCATCCAAGAAGTATCCAGTTGCTGTGACCAAGTCTTCCTTTCCTGTGAGTTTTAGGTTTCTCTTGGGGCCTCTTACTTTGCTCACCCCTAGGAAGTTTGCTCTTCCTTTAAGGCTTTAATAAAAGCTAACCCTTTCTTTCACTTCCCTTAGCCTGATAGATTATTTCCAGTGTAATATATCAAATATGAAGTGTTAAAAATATTAATTTAATAGGTAGGAATAATGAATTCATAGTAAAAAGCATAAGTACCATGTTCACTGAAAGGATTTGGTTACGAGGGCCAAAGAAGCCAGGAAAGGTGGTTCCTGGGCTTCATACTTGGGAGGTGCTACTGATATGGACAGGAGGCAAGGAAATACTGGGTAGAAGAGGGCAGTTCCCTGGCAAAGGCCCCACGCTCAAACCTGGATACCTGCAGCCCTAAATGAGAACAGGCATTCCTGTTCTTGTGCCCCAAAAGTTGCCTTTTGGCCCACCATGCCCTCTATACTGCACCCATATATAAACCCCAAACCCCAAACCCCAAGCTCCAGAAGCAGACCAGCAGGCGAGGAGATGAGGAAAGCAAGCAGACGGACTAGGACTATGGAACAACGTGGCAGAGAAAGAGGGAAGAGGAGGGACATCCGGTTGCCGAGAGGAGTTCAGCTGGGGGCAGAGAGGATTCCAGATGCTGGGCAGCCCGGCTCCAAAAAAAGATCACCTTCCCTTCCAGCTCCCCATCCATCTCGCTGAAAGCCATTTCCACCACTCAATAAAACCTCGCATACATCCTTCAAGTCCGTGTGTGACCCGATTTTTCCTGGATGCTGGAAAAGAGCTCAGGATACAGAAAGCTGTTCCCTGGTCCTTTGCCCTTGTGAAAAAGCAGAAGATCCACTGAGCTGGTTAACACTCAAGCCGTCTGCGGGTGGCCGAGCTGAATGAGCTTTGTAACACTGGGGTTGCCGGCACCCATCTCTAGACAGACCGTAAGGCAGGGCCAGAACCCAAAGTCCTCACCCTGGCCTCTACACCTGCCCATCTGCATGATCCCCTTCTCCTAAGGGGTTTGAGCAGTGGGGCGACCAAACAAGCAAGCCACATCCCTGTTGCACATCCTGCGAGGGGAATCAGGGAACTCTCCTGTTTCAGTACTTACAGGGAAAGTACTTCACCTAATGTAGTAAAGTTAGTTAAATGGGCTATGCGACAAATGTCAACTATAGTTCGTGCTGTGGTTCTGAAAATATTAAAATATTCAATTTTTGAGTCTTAAATGCTGTGGTCTGAATAAACATCCACTTTGGAGAAGTGACTTCCCCAAATTTCTACATTGAAATCCTAACCCCCAACATGATGATATTGAGATCTAGGGCCTTTGAGAGTTTATTAGGCCATGAGGGCACAGCCTTCATAAACAGAATTAATGCCCTTATAAAAGAGGCTCTAGAGAGATGCCCCATGTAGGCATCCATACTGGCATGCTGAACTTGGACTTCCCAGACTCTAGAATGATGAGAAATAAACTTCTGTTGTCTATAATCTACCCCATTTATGGTGCTTTATTACAGCAGCCCAAAGAGACAAAGACATTAAATACCCCATATTAGTCTATTTCAAACTCCTATAAAGAACTGGCCAACATTTGGTAATTTATAAAGGAAAGAGGTTCAATTGACTCACAGTTCAGCATAGCTGGGGAAGCCTCAGGAAACTTACAATCATGGTGGAAGGCAAAGGAGAAGCAAGGCACCATCTTCACAAGGCAGCAGGAAGGAGAAGTACCAAGCAAAGGGGGAAGAGCCCCTTATAAAACCATCAGATCTCATGAGAACTCACTATCATGAGAACAGCATGTGGGAAACCACTCCCATGATTCAATTACCTCCACCTGGTCTCTCCCTTGTCACGTAGTGATTATGGGGATTACAATGCAGGATGAGATTTGGGTGGGGACACAAAGCCTAACCATGTCACACTCCAACAAAAACAAAGTGCTACTGCTTAACACAAATGTACTTGTCCTCCACTCCAGAGGAATAATCAAAATTCTCATCATTTAATGTATTTAGCATTCTTTCTCTATTTCTATCTTAATATAATATTGATAGACTCTAACCTGGAAGCTAAATTTTCATGTAAATCCTCTCCAAGATATCCTAAAGAAGATGTTGACAGCAACAAAAAAAAAAGAAAGGGTTGAAACATCACAGCAGTAAAGAAAATACTGACTGATTCTACAGTTTCTGTTTCTGTAACTGTTATGAGGTCATAGATGGTAATAAAAACTTCTCTCTTCCACTATCCCTTCTACACTACATTTGCTTTCCTTCAGAATGATCTCAGCAGATTCAGGGTTCTTTGCCTGGTGAGGTTGCTCAATACTTCATTAATAAGGAATCTGTCTCTGTGAATATTCTACAGGCTTCTATAGAGTAAGCAATTCCTGCACCAATGGGATACTCCTCTCTGCTACCATTACATAACAGCAATTCTATTTCTCTTGGTGACTAAGAGACATAATCCCAGTAAGCAGAGAGAAACTCTTTTTGCTAATTTATTCAGTGGCATGAAGTAACTATAATGACCTTAGCTTCTAATTCAACAGGACTACCATTACGTCCTCTGGTGGAAACATTTAGACATTGGGTCCTAACACCTCTAAACCAGTAGAGTCTAGGGAAAAGGAAATGTGGTGCAATAATTTGGGAAGCAAATCATTAACTGCGAGAATGAAAAAGCCACTCTCACTTTTGTCCCATTGTTGCCCAGATTTATGTTTTTGGGTCATGGGGCAGAAGTCACAAAATATTAGCCAATGGCTTGTTCTAGAAAAAATTCTGTAAACTGGATGCCAATTTCATAAGGTCTTCTAGTGATTGCAAAACCTAAGGCATCGGTAGACATTTTACCTTTCCATGAGTCCAAATATTGTATAGATTGTAAAAAGTAAAATATTTAATAATAAATTAATTTTAACAATCCCAGAGGTGAGGTTATTGGCAGAAACATGGCAGAGAAGGAAAGGGAACCTAAATACAGATATTTGTCTATTCCAGAAGAAGAATAATTAAGTATACTAAAACAATCACCATATGGTTTCCCGACTCATGTAAAGCATGGGACCTTATCGGGTCTCTGGATTGGTCACAGTGCTAACAAACTGGTCCCCTATGAGTGACAGTACTCAGATTAGCGTTTGCACAGTAAGTGGACATTGGCAAACCAATGAAAAACTTTACTCCTCTACACTGTGGTCATGCTGTTCATTATCCATTTGAAAAAGCATTAAGGCAGCTTCTTTGCCAGAGAAGAAGGCAGACTGACATCCATATAGTAGATCATGTTGTCTACCTGCAAAAAGAAAATCTCCTTTACAGTGGAGTCTTGCCATGTTCATTCATACATGGAAAACACACATTTTTAAATTCTGAGAAGTTCAACAAGATAACTCTTACTCAATCCTCTTTGCTTCTAAACAAAACCTCAAACTCCCACTTTGCTGGAAATCTTACTCTTTCCACAGTTACACAATTAACTGCTGCTTCTTCTGGTCTGAAGCAGATATTCTTTTGCCAAACAAAGTGAACAGTGAGATGCACCATTTTGAATTATGACCACCTGGAGGATTAACCTTTCCAGTGTCTTCAGCCCTCAACAGCTACAAAGGTCACAACAGTGCACTTCTGGCTGATGTCAGCATGTAGCATAACATTTTGTAAAATCCAAGTTTAAATGGTGTATTAGTCCATTTCACATGGCTATGAAGAAATACTTGAGACTGGGTAATTTATAAAGAAAAAGAGGTTTAATGGACTCACAGTTCCACATGGTGGGGAAGGCCTTATAATCTTGGCGGAAGGTGAAGGTGGAGCAAAGGGACATCTTATATGGTGGCAGGCAAGAGGGCATGTGCAGGGGAACTGCCCTTTATAAAACCATCAGATTTCATGAGACTTACTATCACAAGAACAGCATGAGAAAAAGCCATCCCCATGATTCAATTACCTCTACTGGGTCCCTCCCATGACACATGGGGATTATGGGAGCTACAATTCAAGATGAGATTTGGGTGGGGACACAGCCAAACCACATCAAGTGGCATACCCTTCAGGCCATGGAAACTACCCATGAAGCCAAGGGTGTTGATTGGAGCAGGGATGGCTTTATGACAGAGGTGTGCCCAGTGGAAGGCTCACACTGTTTATTCATGCTTCCCAGCCATGTTATAAATACACACACACATTATAGGTGATATATCACTTTTAATGAATAAGGTGCTGCCAGTCTTCTAACTTAGAGTTTCCTGGGAGGTTTAAAATGGACATCTCAGGTTACATGGTCAAATGTTGTTCCATGATCAGGCATTCAGTTGATGTGTGTCCAGGGCAAAACTAGGAGCTGTTTCTCAAAAGGAAAAGAGTTTTTAGGAAAAGGGTCATGGCTTTGCTCTAAAATCCTAGGGTCTTCCTTGTAATTCTCTGACTGTGTCTTTCCACTAGTTTTGACAGCTTCCTAATCCACTACAAATACTCCCAGCAATTGAGTCCAGTAGTTCATAAATGACAGTGCCCTCATTTTGTTTGCCTTGCAGCCAGGACCAGCAGGAGGCCTTTCTTAAACTCTATTCTCCTATCAAGTATAAGCTGTTCCCAAACATCAAAGAGGTCTACCAAGCATTCTTTGGTTTGTTTGCTTGTTTACTTGAAAGGTAGGGGGTATAAGATATAGCAATGTAGCTTTCACTTTAAAGGATCTATTTTGACATATCACAGATCAATAGAGTCCAGAAATATCACCGAGTTATCAGAACCCTGTATTTTAATGTAATTTGTTTTCTACTCTCTGGCATTCATGTTATCTTTTATGGCTTCTAGAATACTCACCACCCTCTATGTTCTGTTAACATATCAGTATAGCTGTTGCAGCCTTGAAGCAAGTTGATGAAGGTAAATAGCAGTCTGTCAGGTAAAAGCAAACAGCTTCTAGTGCTCTTAGTTTATTGACATAAAGGGGGGAAAAACATTTCTCAGCTCAGTAGCAGCATAACAGTTACTAGGGCCTGTGCTAATTTGCCCACACATGTAAAAACAGCTTCAATGAAGATATCACCTAATGAAGCCCATGATAATCACTGTCATTGTCCCAGACCCATGTGTCTTCTGCATAGATCAACCAAGTGAGCTAAGTGGGCTTGCGGTGGAAATCTTCACCCATTTATCTCTCAAGAAAATCACTTCCAACTCTCTAGACTCTATCCAGGACACTGATGCCACAGTCTACTTTTCAAAAACTTCAAACTAATAAAAACCGTGTTCCTTTTTTCCTCATCTGACCTCCTTAGCATTACTTGTCATACACATTTTTTAAATTTGCTGATATTCAGAAGAGAAATCTCACAAGCATTTTGATGTGCAAGCTGTCTCCTCCCAAGTTTGTAATCGGCCTCCTAGAGCATTCTGTGTGATCTGACTTTTGATATAGGTCTGGAGGCCACAAGGACTGGTGGAGGTGGGGCTTCCTCCTCAAAGGTAATGACCCCAGGTAAAGTCAAATGAGGGGCTTCAAGCATAAAAGGCACAATCTGAGCAAGGTTGGGAGGGGTTGGAGGGATGGAGTAGTTGCTACTCCTGACAAAGGGTCATCAGTGCAGTTTCGGGGCTTAGGACATTTTGAGTTATCCAATACTCTCTTCACATGCTTTCATTCCATTTTTTTCAGTTATGCCATATTCCCATTGTTCAATTACAAGTAGCATTTTAGAAAGAAGAAGGAAAGAGCCAATTCATCACATTTTTTATTTCTATTATTAATGCAAGGGGTAACAAAGGTACAGTAAATATTGTTGATGATGGAAAACTCAATTCTACTGAGTGGAAAATAACTACTCATTAGATGAGTTTTCTAAAAACATACGTGGTGAAGAAAGCTTTTCTTTATTATTCTATTGTATTTACACAGCAAATTTATAATTATATATTACATTCACCAAATGGAAGTCAAATGGTCACGCTGTCTATTCTCCCCTTGAATAATAACTTAATCTGAAAACCCAAACCATAAGAACTATTTTATATGGTGAAAGAATACAGAGTATAGATTCATTGGAAAATCAGGTTTAAAGATAAAATTTCAAATTAAATAACCATATTAAAATGACAGTAAGCGACTCCAGGGCATGCTTTGCTGGGCTATTAATATATGCCTCGAGCAGCTGAAGACACCCAAGGCGTTCATTAATAGACACTAAAACACACCCTGTCATGCTTTAATGCTAAATTAATTAAGCAATAATGTGACCTGTATGAAGGTCTTTCCTGGTCCAGCAATTACTGAATGGAAGAAATAAAGGTATTGTCAGACACTGCTTGACCAAACAACTATTAGTTTTCATAAATGAACATAAAAATGTTTTTATAAAATACTACCGGTTTGGTTTTGTTTTTGTTTTGTTTTTTCTTGACCCAAAGGTAAGATGAAGTTAGGACAAAGAAGATTAATTTTTAATACTTTTAGGCCATCCTTGTTTAAGGCATCCCACTTAAAGCTTATAAATATAAATGTATGCCTGATGAATTTGGTTTCACATATTTTTTATTTAAGCCATAAAAGTAGGCACTTAACAAAAGCAGATTCAAAATACGTATGTATTTTTGAAAGGAAGCAAGTATATGGTCAACTGACTTTCTCCATTGTACTTACAAATTCTCTCCATTAATTCTTGTTTTTTTCAAATTTCTTTACTGCTGAATTTTTCTTTTTTTAAAATTTATTTATTTTTAGAATTATACTTTAAGTTCTAGGATATATGTGCACAACGTGCAGGTTTGTTACATATGTGTACATATGCCATGTTGGTGTGCTGCACCCATTAACTCGTCATTTACATTAGGTATATCTCCTAATGCTATCCCTCTCCACTTCCCCAACCCCAGGACAGGCCCCGGTATGTGCTGTTCCCCATCCTGTGTCCAGGCGTTCTCATTGCTCAATTTCCACCTATGAGTGAGAACATGCAGTGTTTAGTTTTCTGTCCTTGAGATAGTTTGCTCAGAATGATGGTCCCATTTTGGGTATATACCCAAAGGATTATAAATCATACTGCTATAAAGACACATGCACACATATGCTTATTGCGGCACTATTCACAATAGCAAAGACTTGGAACCAATCCAAATGTCCATCAATGATAGACTGGATTAAGAAAATGTGGCATATATAGTGCTGAATTTTTCTAAACTTAACTTCAGAATTACTGATAGTGAGAAAAAGCTCTTAAAATATTTTTAATTGCCATGTAAATATAGATGCCACTCTTCACATGAAAAGAAGATAGTAAAATTACATTTTAGAAAATATATTTAGCATATAATATAAAATACATAATTCAGCTTTCTCCCCAATTTCAAACCAGGACTTTACATATTTACTTTAATAACAAAGTATTAACAAAGTTTACTTTGTTAAGGTAAATATTTTTAAATAAGATATATAACTCGGACACCTACGGAATAGTTTATTTGACATTAGATATTAAAATTAAAAAAAACTTCATGACAAAAAACACTATGAACCAAGTTTAAAGACAAATCACATACTAGAAAATGTTATTTGCAATTCAACTGACAGAGCTAGTATTCATAATACATAAACAATTTATATAAATCAATAAAAAGAATCCAATAGAAAAATGGAAATTATATGGAAAGGTAATTTATAGAAGAAGGAACCTGGATATGCCAATAACCATACGAAGAGTTGCTCACGCCCACTGGTTCTCACTACACATTTAAATAAGGAAAAACCATTTCATATTTACCCAGTTGGCAGAACTGAAAGTGTCTGACTGCTGATGGGAATGTACAGCTGCACAGAGAGAAATCTGACAATTCCTATCGAATTAAATAAATATGTATAAACCACAGTACTCAGCAATTCCACTTCTAGATATATTCAATGTGGAAAATCCAACACAAGTACACAATGAATCATGTGTAAGGAGGATAATTTTAGTACATATTCAAAGTGGAAAATTGGAAAGACCATAATTACTTGTTAACGAAGGAAAGAATGAATAAACTACCAATGATTAATCCAGAGGAATAGATTAAAATGTATCAATATGAAAAAGTCCAAACTATAATATTGAGTATTTCATCAAAGATTATGAACTAGATGACAGTATATATAAAAAATGGTAACTATAAATATTATATATTTTTAAGGCTACATATGTAGTGAAAGTATAGAATCCTTTTAAGATATTTTTTGATACCTCTAAATTTAGGACATTAGTTACTACTGGGGAGAGAAGAGCTTGAAATGGGAATGTAGAAATATACCAAAGACTTTACCATTTTATGATGCAAAAATGTCAAAATGATAACGTCTTAAATTTGCAGGAGGAGTACATATGAATTTGCTAAATATTTTGGAGTTAATTCAGAAATGAAAATGAAAAATTAATAGAGGTACTTAGAGTTTAAAGTAATAAATGTTATATCAGATACCTTCAAAAGCATTTATAAGAAAACATTTTATGATGTATTTTACATTATAGATATTTTAAATTTAATGAGAGAAAGTGCTGTTCTCTTGGAAGACTAAGTAAGCAGCAATTTTGTGCAGTTATGATTAGAACCACGGGACCCAGCAAGAAAAGTATGCTTGATCAACAGATAATTGGGAGAAAGGCTCTGGATCCCATTTATCAATTCATTTAGCAATTACTTATTGAATGTCTGCCATGTTCTTAGCAACAATCCAGGTGCTAAATATCTAAACAGACAAAAGTCCTTGCCATCATGAAACTCACATATGCATGGGAAGAGACAGAAAACTGGCATAACAGATAAGTAAAATTTGAAGACAACGTGTGCATACAGAAGGAGGGCGAGTAGGACATGGCTCCAAGGGTACCAATGTGAGGGAGCGCGGGTGGAAACAGGTTGTGGTATTAAAGAGAGGGTGGCCAGGATAGTCTCATTGAGAAGCTGACTTATTGGCAAAGACTTAACAAAGAGTTGAGGGGGCAATCTATATAGGTTATATGGAGGACCAGGTAGGCGAAAAAATCAGGGCAAAGGCCCTGAGGCAGGAATATATGTGATTTAATCAATGAAAAGCAAGAAGGCAAATGTGGCTGAAGCAAAGAGAAATAGATGAAGTAGATTGTATCAGACAGGAAACTGGCCCAGAAAACACCACAGATAAAGAGAAGAAATGTTGAAAGATATTTGTTTCCTTTGGCATTTTCATCTGAGAAGGTGTATGCCCCTCTAACCATCTCAACACTCTTTCTAGGGTCTCTCAGTTCACACTTTGTTCTTTCTTTGATGGAGATAGCAAAATAGGAGTGATGAAGAGGATGCTGTCAGACTCTAGAGAAAGAAAAGACATGACAGAGAATCAAAGAAGGAAAAGATGACCATTGCCTTGGCTTGTACTTTTCTCTGCTTGCCTCTTCACTTTTAACCTCACAACCCTAGAAAACTGTTTCTCTAACTTCACAGTTACTATAAAGGTTTGGTAAAATTGGGCTGGATACATGCAATTTCTGTTTTACAGATGTCTTTTCAAGCACATGTCACTTAAAGTATTCATAAAAAGGAAACATTGGAATTTGATTATTTGAAACAGTAATTGCTGCATCCTTTAATGAGACTGTATTTGGTTAGGGGATCTTCAGAGAAGCCTTTTTTTTTGGGGGGGGGGGGGGAAATAACCAGCAATAAAATTTTATCCTAGCTGATTCTCATTCTTTTGCACATAGATGTTAAGTACCTTTTAGTTTCTGAAAAGAAAGATTGTAGTCCTGTCTGATGTGACTATTAAATTGGTGCACAAGCTTTAACCTTCCAATTTAAACTTTAGTTACAACTACTTTCTACAGCATAGAAATGTCGAGTGCTGGGTTTTTGTTCACTATTGTAGAATGCTCATTGAAGAGGCACTTGGGTACATTTTGTTCAAAGTCAATGGGACTTCCATCAGTGCAAGATTTCGGCAGTGTCTACAAAATGAACATTTGGTCTGATGTAGCGTGCTGTGACCCACAGCTGCAACAACCAGCTGCGTCTGCTCAAACTTCAGCCATCAGCCAGCTCAGTCGTGTAACAGAATCTTAGTCACAGAATGCCTCCATAACAATGGCTTTCACAAGGTCATTTCAGAAAGAGAAACTATGCTTAGTTTGAACAGTTGCAAAAATGCAAGACTTTAAGGGACTTTGAGTATAACAAAAATGAGATACAACTGATGTTTTACACAGACTAAATGCAGATAAAGCATGAAAAAAAAATAACCTTACCTTGCGGTTTAATCCAATACTATTTTTAATACATGATTTGTAGACTAGCAAGTGGAATCACTACTGACTCGAGGAATAAAGGTTAGGAATATACAAAATACAGATATCCATACAAACTTGAATGGTTGAGATCTCAAAATTTCACCAGGTGCATTAGATTTGCCACCTAAGGAAACTTCTAAGGATATCAGAAACTAACACAAGATTTGGAAATATGTTGGAAGAGAAGGTTTAATTCACATGAGAAAATATGATTATAGTGTCACTAAACATTAAACATAGATTATAATCTTTGTACTAATAGCATAAAGTATAGAATAACTGTGTTAAAAATTTTTAAAATGTCCCTGTGACTAATGGGTAATTCTAAAAAAGAACTGGATAGTGCGAATCATTCAATACCCAAGTGAAAAAGTACTTTGATTCTAGTCTTTGTTTTTATAAAAAAATATTCCAGAAGTAAAGATATAATTTCTCACTGCAGTATCACACCAGACCACTCTGTATATAAATAGTCTGTTGGGAACTGACCAAAGCCACTTTGTTCATTTCCTATTACCATGTTCTTTATGGCGGATAGCATACTCTTTCACAGGAAGAGACAGGTAAGTGCTGTAGGCCTTCCCCCCAGTTATTTTGATGTCAGGTATAGAGATACAAGGAAAACAAAACTCAGACCAAATCTGGTATTCATAAAAACACATGGCTGGGTGCAATGGCTCACACCTATCATCATAACACTTTGGGAGGCCAAGGCTGGCCAATTGCTTGAGCCCAGTTGTTCAAGACCAACCTCAGCAACAAGTTCTGCCGTTCCAGATCAAATCAATGTAAATCTTACATGTATTGGTTGAGGTATTATGTCACCCTAAAATGTATAAAAGCAAGCTGTACCCCAACCACGCTGGGCACATGTCCTCAGGACTGTCTGAGGCTATGTCACAGGCACTTCCTTAACCTTGGCAAAATAAACTTTCTAAATTGATTGAGACATGTCTCAGATACTCTTTGATTTACACCCATCTCACCAATATTTTATAATAATTACATTTTTAACAATAATTTCCTGTTATTCCAGGTTTGTATTATATATTTGATAGCTTGGCTAGTTGACAAATATTCCGTAAAGTTTTCTTATGTTTCATGGTGAGGTGTGAATTTTAATAGCATTGTTTGGTAATCTTTGTGGCTATTTAATGTTTGTATTTAATTTCACTTTATGTGAAATTAGTATTACTGGTTGTATAGTTTTCTCTGTATGAATGAGAGAACTTTGAACAATACTACTTAAAAATAGTGTCTTTTTGTTAAGTATATAGCAGTTAATATTAAAGTCCTTTTTCTTAACTCAATCTGTAATTCTTATAAGTAGGGTCTATTAGCTGATATATTTAGTCTTAATGCTTCATCAAGGACTCAGCATGGCATCTTCTTTAAGGGCACAGGCTTTTACTTGAGATAGATCTGGTTTCAAGTCCAAGCTCTACTGTATCCTAGCTCTGTGTGAATATTGAGCAAATTCATTAAACTCTCTGAGCCTCAGCTTCTCACCCCCTCCCAATAATACCCAAATTTAAATGAGAAAATAAACAAAGTTTTTTTAAATTTTAAATTTCTGATGGTTCTCTACTTCTTTCTGTCCCACCCTTCCTTCCTTCCTTCTTTTCTTCCTTTCCTTTTTCATTCATCTTTCTATATGTACCATGCTTGCTTTGGCTGTTTTATAAAAAGACTTAAAAATCACATTTGTGGGAAGTCTAGCTAATTTTTTTTTTAATAAAAGGAAAGATAAGCTAGAAAATTTCAATTTGTTTATGGAAAAACCAAAGAATAAAACATCAACATTCTCAGTATTTAGTTTTAGAAATGTTTACCTATGAGTCATGTCAGGCAGAGAAAAAAGGACTGAATTCATCACAGCCTGGCCCTCACTTACAGCTGGTAACATTTGGTGTCAGCTGTTATAAGGATGACCAAGTTACTTCCAGGAATATTCTGCCTCCAGAATGCAAAGAGGCTCACCAAATATTGTGCTTCCTTCTTTGTGGTAGGAGATGAATAATGGAATAATTTGTCTCTTGCTTTGGAGAGGACATCTCAACATGCCCCTGACCACTGGAACTCCCACAGTTTTTACTGATGTGGTAAGCCCATGAGTATAAGATTTCATTCACATTCTCTCAGCTCTCAAGCTAAAAAGGCTTGCTAAGTTCTTCAGTATGTTAGCCAATTACAGTTTAGCTGGTCAGGTTATCCTAATATCACTGATGTAGTTAACCAATGTGTTTTGCAGGACATCCAGATGGTCCTGATCACTTTGGATTATATTATGGCAGAAGGCAGAGGAGTTATCATAGCTCTAGAGTAAATGCATAATTGTATATTGTTGCCTCTTTTACGTGAATACACATTATAATCTCACTCTCTGATTAAAACAGATAAAAGTTTCACCAAAGTAACATTTTAAACCCTAGACCTGAGGTTACATTAAGTGGCTCTAGAAAAATAACACATCTGGAGCAGTAATTGCAATTAAGGCTGCTACTTAACTGGGTTTGTATTGGCCTCTGGCATCCTTCAGTATCCAACATGTTTCTTTAGTGGCCAAACCAGTAAGTTAAATGGAAACAAAATAGGGGCCACCACTCTGATTCTTTAGATCTATACTATCCAATAAGATAACCACTTGGTACACCCAGTAGCTATTTTGATTTACATTTAAAGAAATTAAATAAAATGTAATATTTATTCAG
Source organism: Theropithecus gelada (assembly GCF_003255815.1). NCBI lineage: Eukaryota > Metazoa > Chordata > Mammalia > Primates > Cercopithecidae > Theropithecus > Theropithecus gelada. The sequence goes on from NC_037673.1 coordinate 122,089,448, forward strand.
TCATACTAGTCATACTTTTAGTGTTCAATAACTATATTCATGATTTTAGATTGTTCTGTTGGACTTTAGATCCTTAATGATAGCACTATTGTCAGCCATTCCCCCACTCTGTAATGCAATATTGTTTATTTTTTATGTTGTAACTTTTTAAGAGATGGAATCTTGCTCTGTCACCTAGGCTGGAGTATACTGAAGCAATCATAGTTTTCTGCAGCCTCAAACTCCTGACCTGAAGTCATCCTCTTGCCTTGGCCTCCCAAAGTGTTGGGATTATAGGTGTGAGACACTGTGTTCAGCCCCATAATATTGTTTTTGGTTTATTATTTTGACTGGGGGAAGAGAATGCAGTCTTAAAGGCTTCTATTTGCAGTTTCACACTATGAAAGTTCACGTACTGAAGGCCAAGGCCAAGGATCCAATATGGGGGATGAACTAGTTATAAAGTATGTCAATCTCAACTGAATATTCAAAAATTGGGAATATGACCAATGGATGGGCCAGCCATCCAAGTGGATCCACTATAATCCAGATGTTGGTCAAGACTTTTTTTTATTACTTGGCTCCCAGATGTCTCCATTCTACTGGAGAGCCACGATGACACTTTGCTTTATAAGGTTTCAGTGTCAACATGGACCCTGCCCAACACTTGTAGAAACTTTTGGCTATGTCCTTTTTCTCAGTGTACAGTTACCTGAGTAAATGAATGCAGGTCTCTTTACAAAAATACTGAAAGGATCACTATAGTGTACACTGTAGTGTACACTGTATTGCAGGGTCCTTTCTCAGATGCTGTGTCTGAAAATCAGCTTGATTCAGAAACTTGACAATGGATTCATTATTAGGACAAGAGTATCCATCCTCTGGGTCATCCAATCTTGCTGTCTCCGGATGGCTTAAAATGAGTAGTACTCAAATTGGCTACCCATATATTTTGCTTTGGGGAATGCATCTCCATAATTGCATCTCTATGGTTCTCCAGAAGTCAGGTCCCCTTGATTGTCATTCCAAATCTGCAACTCATTTGTATTTGCATCCACATGGCTTCCTGCATACAAGCACTGCCATTTGGCCTTTGTTTGAATCCTATATGTTCTGTAATGGCCTTTCCTACTGTCATCCCCAGTTAACAGGAGAGAGACATCACTTAGTTTTTATTGATATTTGTGCTCCCCTGACCAGTGCATTTGTTATGACCTCTCCATGAAACAATCACTTGATGAGACTTTCCGCTTTACATAATACAGTTGACCCTTGAACAACACAGGGATTAGAGGCACCAACCAAAATTCTTGCGTAACTCTTGACTACCCATAATTTAACTACTAGAACCTGCTGTGGACTGAAGCCTTACCAATAAGAGTCAGTTAACACATTTTATATATGTATTATGTACTATATTCTTACAAGAAAGTAAGCTACAGAAATGAAAATATTAAGAAAATCAAAAGGAATGGAAAAATGTATTTACTATTCATCAAGCGAAAGTACATCATCATAAAGTTCTATATCCTCATAGTCTTCACTTTTTGAGTAGGCTAAGGAAGAGGAGGAAGAAGAGAGATTGGTTTTGCTTTCCCAGCAGTGGCAGAGGCAGAGGCAGAAAAAAAAAATTGTGTGTAAGTGGACCCACACAGCTCAAATCCATGTTGTTCAAGAGTCTATTCTAGCATAATCACTTCCTTGAGTCTTTGAACTCCTTACTCCACTGCCTGCCAAGACAATTCTGGCATTTCAGTGATGCAATATGAGTCATCAATTTCCCATGCTTTTAGGAGCCATCCTTGTTATTTAACTATCTCCTGGGGTCTTTCCAAGAATATTGTATCCTGTGTATCTCAGGACCGTGCTACTGTACAAACTCTCCCCTATTCAGTTCTATAATCTGACCTCCTTAATCAAGGACCCTCAGAATTGAGTTGTTTCCTATGCATTCTAGCTAGTTCTTACAGTTCCTTTTTTTCCCTTGGCTCACATGATCCTAGCTGGGTTATACAGTGACTTTATCCAAGTTATAAGCCCTAATGGCCAGTGGGTAGGGGTGCGACAGATCTTGAGGTTGGTATTGTCCTCAAGTAACGGAGAAAGTGCTAGGAATTACTCTTCCCCAAAGAGAACCCCCTTGCCCAACGAAGTGGCCTCCTACTGCATTCAATGAAAAGTAAGGGATCTTTCTCTAAAGGGTCATCTCTGTGCCTGAGTTCCCTGGGGATCTTCTTAAGTCTCAGCTTCAGTTGTCTTGCAATTCAACTTCTCCCTCTGCCCAATACTGGTTCCCTTATGTTCTCATAAATGCTGCATCCCAGGGAACTCTTCTGTAATCTTTCTGCATGCACATTTCTGTCTTAGGGTCTGTTTCCCAAGGAACCTGAGCTAACAAGATGTGTAAACTTTATTTATAATCATTTCCATTGTATACCCCTTTGACATAAACCCCACCTAATTGCAGGCAAAATGCTGAAATTCATTTGCAAGTAGTAATACCATAATGTCAGAGGCCAAATAAAAAAAAAAATAAATCAATGCATGTGTGAAATGCTGCAAGTGAGAAGAGTTATGTAATGTATCCAAGGAGAATAACACTAGCAGATTGTATTTGTTTGCAGAAGATGGATGAGGGAGTTGTAGGGGGATACTGAAGAAACTAAAGAAAGGAATATGGGAAGAGAATTGGCATCAAAAAGGTTTTATGTGAAAGAACAATAGTTAAAGTGATGAGAATGCAATGGGAAGCCTGATTAGAGGAGTAGCACCCTATTAGAGGACACTCAGGTGGCAACATGTTAAGAGACTGTCAGTCAGGAAAGCTTAAAGGTGTTGCACTGCAGTCTATTCAGCCTAGATCAGAATTGATAGAATACCTGGTGCTTTATACTCTTGGCTGAGCCACATCACACTTTATTAATGGTGTATCTAATTCCCTTTCTTCCCTCAGCAAAACATTAAAAACTCGAGATGAAAGCATGCCATTCTAAAACATATTTGGCTCAAAGAAAAAGATGCTTCCCAGGACTACAAAAGATCCTTCTTTAATGAAACTTTAATTAAACTTTGCTTTAATTTGGATCACAATGAAGAAAATAAGGACTTTTCATCTTGCCCCTTGTGGAAAGTATCAGTGTCTCCCATGAATAAAATTTTGGCATTTAAATGTCTTGCAATCTTTCAGGACCTTTAGTCCCATTGATAAATGACTATGACAACAAAATCAATTGTTTGCAACTAAATTTACAAACAGACATATTTTTAGGATGGATACATGTACCAGAAATACATTATTGTGTGCCCTCTAAGGTGTTATTAGTAACAATGGTAAGTAGAGGGAACAAAGGCTGGGGAAATAAAATTTGGAGGAGGCTATGGGTCAATCCTTTAGGGTTAATGAAACAATAGTTGACATCATGTATTCCCTCCCAAAAGCAACCAAATGGCAACACATAATTAGTATGAAACAATACTACTCAGAACAATTCTTAGGTGCTAAATACTTAAAGTTATCTATAAAGAACATGTATTTGAAAAACATCAAGTTCAGAAAAGACTCAAACAGAGCGTTTGAATATGTGTCATGTTTAGAATCTGGTCTGTTTCATAGAGAATGTTCTTGCTGTCAATACCACTGTCTGTTACCTCTTCACTGAGGAGGCCATATGTCTCAGATTTGCCTTTGACCACAGGCACTTGCCAAGAAGAGGCAAGAAATGTGTCTTCATTTGTACAGATGTACAGAGAAGAAAGCTCATCATTTTTCAAAAAAGAACTAAAATGCCTTCTCTGTACTGAACATTTTGTGTGTGGATTACAGAGTGGAATAAGAGCAATGCAACCTGGCCTGAAGAAGTGAGAGGTGTTCATGGCACATGTATACTTATGTAACAAACCTGCACATTCTGCACATGCATCCCAGAACATAAAGTAAAATAAAAAAATAAAAAAAGAAGTGATAGGTATTGTTCATGGGTGCTTTTTCCTCAAATACACCTGGGTAGGACAAAAACTGGGATTTTGTTTTCAAACCTAAGAAAGGAGCCTGCAAACAATGATTCTTGGGCCAAATCCAGCTCTCTGTTCTTGTAAGTAAAGTTTTATAGGAGCATAGTCATGCTTATTTATTTACATATTGTCTATGACTGCTTTCATGCTTCAAAAGCCAGATTGAGTAGTTGTGAGAGAGGCATTATGGCTCACAAAGCCTAAAATTAGTTATTGTTTGGCCTTTTACAAAACAAGTTTGAAAACCCCTGGTCTAGGTGAATAAAAGCACATTTAGAAACAGATTCTATCTATCTGTCCTGTACCCAGTGTAGCAAAGCAATATAATAGCCAGAGGAGTCACTCAAAGGTCTAGGCACATGTAGCTTGTAATTTAGCTTAAATTTATGAGGACTTCTGCTCAGAATAATTCCTTTAAATGCATGTCCCATTCCTTTTGGTTTGTTAACACACGCGCGCGCACACACACACACACACACATCAGATGTATAATTACAACTTGCATTACTATTAGTGCACAATCACAAAACTGTTACCATGCTATTAATTTTCCACACATTCTATTAACTTACTAATGGTAGCTGTGTTACTCATCTCTTATTCTGTAAGTACAGTCGTGTGTTGCTTAATGATGGGAATACGTTCTGAAAATTTGTTAGGCCATTTCATTATTGTGTAAATATCATAAAATGTAGTTACACAAATCTAGATGATGCAGCCTACTACATACCTAGGCTGTACACTAGGATCTCCAACCCCCAGGCTGCAGAGCAGTACTGGTCCTTGGCCTATTAGGAATGAGGCTGCACAGAAGGCCATGAGCGGTGGACAACCGTGCATTACTACCTGAGCTCTGCCTCCTGTCAGATCAGTGGCAGCATTAGATTCTCACAGGAGGGCAAACCCTACTGTGAACTGTGCATGCCAGGGATTGAGGTTGCACACTTTTTATGGGAATCTAATGCCTGATGATCTGAAGTGGAACAGTTTTATCCCAAAACTATCCCCACCCCACCGCATGCAAAAACTATCTTCCATAAAACTTGTCCCTGGTGCCAGAAAGCTTGGGGACCGCTGCTACACAGCATGTTCCTGTACTGAATACTGTAGGCCATTATAACACAATGGTATCTGTATATCTAAACATAGAAAAGGTACAGTAAAAATATGCCATAAAAGATAAAAATGGTACATGTCCATAGGCACTTAACATGAATGAAGCTTGCAGGACCAGAAGTTGCTCTCAGTGAGTTAATAAGTGGGTGGTGAGTGAATGTGAAGGTCTGGGACTTCACTGTGCACTACCATAGACTTTATAAATAGTGTACAGTACAATCAGGTTACACTAAATTTATTTTTAAAATTTCTTCAAAAATAAAGTAACCTTAGCTCACTATAACTTTCTTACTTTGTAAACTTCTTAATTTTTCAAAACTTTTTGACTTTTGTCATAACATTTAGCTTAAAATATATTGTACAGCTGTACAAAAATATTTTATTTCTTTAGACCTTTTCTATAAGCTTTTTTCTATCCTTATTTTTTTCAGTTTTAAAACTTTTTTATTAAAAGCTAAGACACCAACACACACACTAGTCTAGGCCTATAGAATCATCAATGTCACTATCTTCCACCACATCTTGTCCCACTCAAAGGTCTTCAGGGGCAATAACACACATGAGCTGTCCTCGCATATGATGACAGTGCCTTCTTCTGCAATACCTTCTGAAGGACCTGTCTGAGGCTGTTTTACAGTTAACTGCACTTTTTGTAAGTAGAATGAATTTACTCTCAATAAAGATAAAAAGTAAATATATAAACCACTAACATAGTCGTTTATTGTCATTATCATGTATTATGTGCTGTACATAATTGTATGTGCTATACTTCTACACATCTGGCAGTACAGTAAGCTTGTTTACACCAGCATCACCACTAACATGAGTAATGTGTTGCATTACGACATCTGACATCTATGACATCACTAGGTGATAGGAATCTTTAAGCTTCATTATGGTTTTTTAGGACCCATAGTGTATGTGGTCCATTGTTAACCAAAATGTTATGTGGTACATGATTTCTTGCAATTTGCTGAGCTTCAATACAGTGAGCATCTGGCTGCCTTGGAGACAAAAGAAGTTTCTAGTATAAGAACGCACAGTGAGGCAAGGTTAGAGTGCTTTCACTCAGAGTGCAGAAGCTACACTGTATAAACTAGACTGTGCTCCCAGAACATCCTAACCAGTCTTCGCTCAGAATGCTTTCCAGAATTTCCCTGGTTGAAAGTAGGATCAATGCATTTCCAACCTACAGATCTGCAGCTGCTGGGTATGGAAAAGAGAGGGCATTGAAATATCATACATGCAGTCAAGAATGAGTGTTTCAGTGCTCCTGGGGATACATTTCTAAATGGCCTAGAGTTGACAACGGAGTGAGAAGGAATCCCATAAAATGAAGGGTCAAGTCACAATGGCAAGTTAATTTATTTGACCTATACTGCTTTTAATAGAATATTATTTTGAGCTATCAATCAGTAAAATGCAGAACATGTGAACCTCAGAATTGAGTAGTGGGAATTACAGCAGGAAAATAAGAAACAAAAGAAGTGAGCTACATCTTAACGGTGTCCAAGGATTCCAAGGGTGATTAGGAGCAGCCCCTCCACTAAGGCTAAGTATATACAGGCCCCCTTCCACTCTCCTTTCTGGACTTAGAGACCACCACAGACCAAAGGAAGAGAAAGGGGAAAAAATATGAAGTTGCTAATACAAGCTCTGCAAAATATTCTAAAAATGAAGAATTGACTGAGTTTAAATGCATGTTTGAATAAGTTTGAATAAGCTTAAGCTTACCCTGAATTGACAAAATTATGTTTTCTATCATCAGCTAAAATGGCCTCAGGAACTAAATTAAGTTAGAGAAATTTTAAAAGGCACATTTTTGCACATACATCTCTGTGACTTAGAAATGCATGCCAGCCTAGAGATAATATTCCAGCATTTTCTTCTGACTTTTCCCACTCTTGTCATTCTATGCAAATAGTTCCAACACATGTTGGACTTGAAGGAGGCTAAATTTGAGAGCAGAACTTAGAATGCTGCTTTGGAGAAGCAGAGGCTAAGGCTTATAAATCATGATCACAGCTGCATTCCTCCTCAGCTGGGCAGGGTCCTGGGTGCTGTACTGTAAGTGGCTCTTCAGTGCATATAGACAGTAAATATCTTCAAAGATGCCTCAGCCTTATCTTTTTCAAGCTGCCAAGACTCCAAAGTCTAGGACTAGAAAGGGAATCCAAAGTAACTTGTTAACTATGTGCAATGTAAATTGCTGTTTTAGACAAGGAAAACTGTGTGCAATGTAATTTGCTGTTTTAGACAAGGAAAAGGTAGATATCTTTCCTCCCATAGAGTAGAGTTTTGTGCTTACTATCTGTGATGGCTAATATTAGGTGTCAGCTTGATAGGAGTGAGGGATACTTAGATGCCTAGTAAAGCATCTTTTATGGGTGTGTCTGTGAGGGTGTTGCCAGGAGAGTCTGACATGCTGAGGTAGGAGGCAGAACTTGACTCCATACCCGGGGCTCCTTCACCAGACCAAAGTGAGGACTAGCTAAGACAGGAATGGGGCAGAAGCAGCTTTCCATAAGACACGCCTACCAGTGTACCCTGTCAGTTTACTGTTGCCAAGGCAACCCCTGGGAGTTATGTTTTTCCATGTCAATGACCCGATGTCCCAGAAGTTATCTGTTTCCTAGAAAGTTCTGCACAAACTGCCCCTTAATCTGCATACAATTAAAAGTAGGTATAAATATGACTGCAGAACTGCCCTGAGCTGCTGCTGCTGTCAGCACACTGCCTATGGGATAGCCCTCCTCTGCAGGAGCAGTCCTGGAGCTGTAACACTGCCTGAGCTGTAACACTGCTGGAGCTGTAACACTGCCACTTCAATAAAACTGTTTGCTTCTACCACTGACTACCCTTGAATTCTTTCCTGGGTGAAGCAAAGAACCCTCTCACACTAAGCCCCAACATGGGGATTGCCTGCCCTACATGAATGTGAGTTGGTGGACTGGGAGAGGAAGACCCACTCTCAATGTGGCCAGGCACCATCCATTCAGCTGGGGGCTTGGCTTGAACAAAGCAGACAGAAGAAGTGGGACATGTAGTTTGCTTGGCTTTCTTTCTTCTACTCTCTCTCCCTTCTAAAACAGGACACCTTCTCCCGCCCTTGAATGTCACAGTCTGGGTTCTTTGGCCTTTGGTCACTACCGTAGGAGCACTCATCTTATTTTAACTGTTAATCTTCTCCTATCCTTCATCACCCCCAATAGAACATGAACTCCTTGAAGATGGTAGAAACAGGTTCTTTGATTGCTGTAGTCCCAGCATTAAGCCAGAACAAAAATAAACACATGATCCTTCATGAATCCCCCAAAGTAAAGTCAATTTAGCCTATTTCTATCCCCCACCTCTGCCTGTGTCATTTTTCCAGGGGAATGGATATTCCAAAGATGGAATCTACTACTTCTTTAATCAACCTAGTAGCAGGAAAATATTGTTTTCTAATGGGGGAAAAATTGAATTTTCTTCTTTGTGTGAGGAAGATGAGATGAGTTTGCTAAAAAGGGACATAGCTCAGAGGAAGAATAAGTTATTTTTCTTCACGGGATAGGAGTTAGCATATTGAGTGATAGAAGGCAAACCTCAGAACATGCTATAAGCTTCTGAACCTGCTAATATTTAGCAGATGCACAACTTCAGAATTCTCTCAGCCCCTGGCTGGTTAGGCTGGGATGAGGCATCTGGAGGACCTTAAACTGGTCTCCTTGGACTGAGAGTGGCTTTTTCTGTTCAGCATGTTTGAAATATTATCAAATTCTATGTGAGTCACTGCATGAAAAAGGAGAGGAAGTATTGAGAGATGACGAAGTTTCCACGACCTTTAAGGCTGCTGCATGGGTTTGCATAGGCATCTGAGGCATTTGAGAAACTGAGCTCTGGGCTGGTGGTAAGAGTCAGGATTATGGACTCCAGCCTGGGCAGAGGCTATGGCCCCATGGAGCACACTTTTTCTCTGTACAGAAAGGAACTTCCTCTGTTAGTATATGTGGCTCCCTTAGAGAGAGATCTTGCTGCAGTGTCTCCTGATGCCATCACAGCACGTTGGTGAACTTGCTTATAAAAAAGGTCCCATCACTCTTAGTATAACTTCATAGGCCCTTACAACGCAAGAGCCCTGATCCACAACTGCAAGGGCCCTACGCAGAAAAGGGCTAACTCAGCAGGCTTGGCTTCCTCAAATGCTCCACATTCCCAAGAAAGGCCTGGCCAGCTCCTGGGAGGTGATCTCTGAGCCCTTGGAATATTCTACCTTATAACTGTGCTTTTGTATGCTTGAGGCTTTGGACCAAGAAGTATCAGTTTGATGAGATGATTTATGTGACTTATGGTGAATACCTAGTTTTGCTCTGAAGGGCTGCAGCCTGAGTAGCTGTGTGTCTTTGTGACTGACCCCAGGGAAAACCTCGGTCTCAAAGCTCAGGTGGGCTTCCCTGGTTGGCAACACTTTGTTTTGCTACATTTAAAGCTAACTTGACGTAGCTGGAATTTTCTCCCTGGATCTTATTTCTTTCAGCTTTGGGGTTACATATCCAGTTTCCTAGAGTTTCATTTTTATCCCTTACTTCTATGTTTAAAATCTTCCCTCCAAAGCCACCTAATCAGGCTGAGAGGTCTTGTCTTCCTTTGGTTCTGCCCAATCCCTTTTCATCAACCTTCTTTTCCTCAGGCCTTTCACCTGCTCAGGCATTGTGTGTGAGCCTGTAAGTCTTTTCTGATTAACTCGCCTCTGACCTATTAATGTGCTCAGTCATTCCTGCAGCAATTCCATTGTCAAACCAGTGCTCCAAACGTATTATTTTTTTCTATTTCTACCCTCAATAGAGTTCACTTATTTTAAACCCAGAGCACTGTTCTTGTTCTCAAGATATTTGCTTTTCTGCCATCAAGAGGCAAACAAAAACTAACCACAACATTCTAAAAACTTAAATAAGAATAAAATTTATTTTTCTTCAAGACCATGGTTACTTTATACTCAAAAGACAATTCAGTGTGTCTTCTTCCAATATTGCAATAATATTTGGGCCAAAACATACCATTATTTTTATCAAGACACTTTTGTTTGAAAGAGCCCAAAATCCTTCTCAGTAGCTATATTAGTTTTCTTTTGCTGCTGTGACTGATTACCACAAATTTAGCAGTCTAAAGCAATACAGATTTACTTTCTTAAAAATTTTATTTTATTTGTTTTAGAGACTGGTCTTGCTCTGTAGCACAGGCTTGTAATCTAACTTGCCCCTTCTGCCGTGTGAATCTTCTGACGCTAGTCAGAGAAGGTTCTCTGCTTTTAAGGGATCAATCATGTGATTAGATTAGTTCCACAAATAAAACCCAGGATAATCTCTCTATTTTAAGGTGCTTGTCCCTTTTGCCATAAAATGTAATATGTTCACAGATATGGGAACTAAGGTGTGAACATATTTGAGGAGTCATTATTCTGCCTATCACAGTAACTGGAACTCAGCCTATGTAATTGAAAAAAGTCTAATGAGTAAACTGAATTCTAGAGACAGCTGAATTTATGAGTTCAAAAATATCCACAGAACTCTGTAACTCTCCATCTTGATATCAGCTTCTTTGATTTGATCTCAGTCCTTCTGTATGGTGGGAAAGGCGATCACCACAAGCCATCAGCTTACACAGGTTCAGTTAAGAGGTATATGTGTTGAGTGTTTGGGAGATGAACATGAAAGTCCTGTTTTCAGCTCGATTCCTAGGGGAATGTGATTTCCTATCAAAGGAAGTTGAAAGCATTCATCTCATCACCACAGGGCTAGAAACAACAGATCTGGATCCCTGATATTAGAGCTATAATTCTCCAAGAGGACAGGAGCTAGAAGAGTATAGAAAGTAGTACACATGTAGTTGGAAACAAAAAAGAACACAGATGTGTTATTGAAAGTGATCTATCTTGTTTACCTTCCACACAACCTAGGAAGAAAACGCTCACGGCAAGCAAATAGTCTGTTATTACACTGATAGAACTGTGTGATCAAAGTAAACACATATATATATATATATATATTTCTTTCAAGTTCAAAATTAGGTGTATTTGATGTCATGACATTCATTATATTTTGAAATCTTTAAAGACAGGTGTGTACAGTAAGATATATTTTGGCTACACATAACAGAAAATATAGAAAGCAAAGAGTAAGTATGTGTATTACCTCACATAACTAAATACATGGTTGTGGGGTAATTCTAAGGCTGGAAAAACAAACACATTTTCAAAGACATCGATTCTCTCTCTGTCTTCTTTAGATCCCCAGAGTTTTGACTTCTCTTAGGCTTGTTCACTTCAAGGTCCTCAGATGGCTATTTCAGTTCCAGGTACCACATGCAGATAGCAATGTCAAGAAGAAGAAAAAGAAATAACCTCCTCACTTACCACTTTTAGAAATGAGGAAAATCTTTCCAGAATTTTTCACTGGCCAGAATTATCCCACCTGATCATGCCTTGAGCAATCAACTGTTGTAGCAAAGACAGCCACTGATCAGCTAGGACCAATAAAGATTGTCCCCTGTAGCTATTTCTCTAGACTTACGTGAACACTCAAAATGGTGAACAAAAGCAGGTATCTGTCTGCAAGTAACACGGAGGAACTGTCTACTGGATAGATGTCCACTTGTGTCTTTCACAGAGGGTGAAAAATATTTATATGCTTATCATGTGGTTCATGAGTAATAAAAGATTCTAAAACATTTGATTAGAGACACAAAGCATCAGTAAGAATCTATCAATGGTTATCTAGCATTTTTTTAACATTCTGAAAGAAGTAATGTCTTTCTTTGCAATTAAATGACAAAACCTTAGTTCTTTAAACAAATGCAAAAAACAAAACACAGATCAAAGAAGGCCTTGGAACAAGAAGTGAGCATTCCAGGAAAATGTGATGAAATAAAGAGTATATAACATACAGATCTGTACAGCAAAGATAGTATTGCCTTATGTGTTCTACCAAAGAATTAATACCAGGTCCACCAGGAGAATAAACTGCATATTAATGTTAGAATGTATGTGTGAGGGTCTATATGAAAGAAATTACAGTAAAATATATGCATTGCTCTCATGGCAGAGAATAGTATGGAAAACAGTGAGTGTACATATGTGTGTGTGTGTGTGTGTGTGTGTGTGTGTGTATCTTTTTCCATCATTGGTAAATATGCTTAAGAAAACACCTGACTATAAGTGCAAGAAGCACAGATATGGAATCTTTTTCATTCACTGTATTTATTTAGAGCTTAATACAGTACCTGGCCCTTAGTAACTGTGTGTGTGTGTGTGTGTGTGTGTGTGTGTGTGTAAGATAGGTAGCTAGGTAGGTAGAAGATGAGGGGGAGGAAGAGACAGAGGGAGAGGAAGAGGGAGAGGGAGGGAAGGAGAGAGAGAGAGAGAGACAGAGAGAGAAAGAGAGAGACTGAGATTCTGTTACCTAGAGTGGACAAAAACAAGAAAACAGGAAACATATTTCTGATGGGGAATGTTTTAACTTGTCCGTGTAACAAACCAGTAAGGTAGACATTTTCAAGAGTAACATTCATTTTTTCCATAACTGCTAAATGAGTTTTCTTATTGTATATAGTTTTAGAATAAAGATTAAGCATTATCTTCATTACAATGCCATAATTCTTAGATTTGTATTTTTGCATATGTCCCTGACTGGATTTTTCAGAGTAAAAGTTATTTTGACAAAGAACCAAAAAGGCAATACCTTTAGTGCTACACTTGCCTCAGCAACTGTAGAACACCATTAGTTTCCATGTGTTATGCCTGAAAAATATTCAATAAAAGTTAAGGTTACAAAAACCATAAAGCATATCTAAGTTCTAACTAACATAATAAAATCAATGAAATTCCAAGCATGTCTGTGGCTGCATCCTGAATTCATCTCAGATCCCAAGCAATACAGTACAAATGAAATGGAACACTTCACCCCATTCTACAAATTCCCTCTGCAGACTTTATAGCAAGATGAGTTATGGACCTGCTGACTCAAGCTCAGAGCTTTGTACTGCTCTTGTTTTGTTACATGTGACAGGTTGGGTCTTTGAGAGTCTGGACTAAATTATGGTTTTCTCTAGGTTTGAAGCAGCAAGCATTTTACATAGATCAATCCTTCTTTGGGGAACGGGGGTGGGGCAGACTGTGAGTCTTTTCAGGACCAGTAGCATCCTACCAGGCCCATGGCTGAGGCTACATGCCTGTTGACATGCTGGGCATGTTGCCCGCATCCATTCGATAAATGTTCTTTTGGCTCCCTTCCTCACAAGCTGAATGCCGGGAAGTGACAGGTGCAAGTGTAGACCAGGCTGGCGCAGTATCTGACTGTTTGAATGACTGGGACTTACTGTCTGACAGGATTTACCCAGTCATGACGGATGATGGCTAGAGAACAGGAAAGAGAAAGGGAAGCAGGAAAGGAAACTAACTGCATTACACCACGGGGGTCTATAAATGCCCACCTATGAAACAATATGAGGAGCTCAATATCTGACAAGAGTTGAGGGAATTAAGAGTAATTTGATTACAGGTGCTCAACTGGCATTCATTTTCCTCTTATTATCTGAGAACCCTCCCTTGAGAGAAAGCACTAACCTTCAAAAGGAGCAGATGAATGGCTCTATTAAAAGCACTGTAGTTTGTTCATGGCTCTGTAGCATCTGACCATTTTATGAACCCAGTGGAATTGTAAATAGGAAACAGAAGAGAGGAAATATCTTCCTGAAACAGTGTACAGATGACTGTATCTGTCTTCAGTGATTTGTAATCCAAAAAAAGAATGTTCACATGGAAAAAAATGATGTAAAATCAAATCTGCTCCCACCACTTAATCCCCATCATCTTGAATATTTCTCTTAAAGGACAGATATTTCAATACTATTTGATGTTAAATTGGTATGGTTTCTTATTTTTTAAAAAAGATGCCTAAGTTAGATATGGTTAGTTTTAAATTAATTAGCTGTTGATATTTTATATATATCTAGCATATATACACACAGGCACACACACATATATATACATATGGTTCATTTTAATCTTAGTTAAAAATAAATCCGTAGATCTTTTTTCAGTATCTACTTTAAAAAACCATTTCTGAGATAGTGACTGCTATGGATGGAAGAGACCTCATCTGAGGAAGTCATAAATAAACCTCACTGAAATCTAATGAAATCCATATGACAACATCAACTTTTTCTCTTCTAGTATAAAGCAGGATGAATAAAATTTATTTAAAACCATGTCTCCAATATTAGGATTATCAGTATTGGTTATTTGTTCTTTATTTAGAAAGAAGAGTAAATGTTTTATTAGTGTTATGGCTTGTTTAATAGCTTGCTTCTGGTGTATCACTGAGGAATATATAATATTCATATCAATGGGAGTAAGAACTTAGATATAAATTTGTAACATACAAAAGAGTGCTAAAAGATTCAAGAAATTCAGGAATAATAATTCATGTGAGAAATAATTTTTTAACATCATTTATTCTTTCTGCTCATTTATTCTTTGTATCAAACCTGGGCTAAGAATAAAAATTAATATTTTAAATCCTGCTAATAGAAGTATGAAAGGAAAGCTTCCCTCTTTTATCAAAATACATTAACTGTATATAAAGTATAAAATGTCATCTTAGTACATTAACTATAAAACTTGTTATACGTGTGTACATTTATACACACCAAAACTAATACACTGAAATGTGGCAATTTTTTGTTTCAAAAAAATTCAACCTAAGGCTATTCGATAATTTTACTTCTCTAAAATCCACCTTTGAAACATCTTTAGACTTCCCCAGAATATTCAATATTTTATTTAAAATATTGTGAAAACATCTAAAAGCCAAACTTAAATATTTTTGCTCAAAAAATGAGATATATCTGTAAAAATTAAGAGAATTCTTAGGCAGCTTACAAATAGGCTCTGAATACAATTTTGAAGCAGTGACAATATCACTTCTCTTTTATTAAGTATATAATTTATGCTAATACATGAATTCCAAGAATAATTTCATCATTTAATAAAATCACACATTATGCAACAACCTTTAAATATTATTACTTGTCATACTTGTATGACATATCTGTATGAGTTTTCATGACAAACATATATAATCAAAACATATACAGTCAACCCTTTATCATCATAAAATAAGTACATAAATATTTAATGTAATATATCTCATAATCTTAAAACTGTATATGTCAAATTATGTTTCTGAGCTACTTAAAAATTTATGACCTACCCTAGAAATTTACTGTAAACCAAAAGGTGGTGTTAGTGGTAGCTATATAATATTTAGTGTATATATATACACACACATATATAGTATATATACACATATATAGTATATAATATATACTTAATATATAATAGTATCATATATAATATATAATATAGTATAATATATTACATATACTTAATATATAACATATACTATATATTACATCTATAATATATAGCATACAATATATAGTGTATATATTACATATACTATATATACTTAATATATAGTATATATAATATATAATATACAATATATTGTATATAGTGTATATACTAAGTATGTATTACACTGATAGAACTGTGTCATCAAAGTAAACATATATATATATCTTTCAAGTTCAAAATTAGGTTTATTTGATGTTAGTCATGATGTTAGTCATGACATTCATTATATTTTGAAATCTTTAAAGACAGGTGTGTACAGTAAGATATATTTTGGCTACACATAACAGAAAATATAGAAAGCAGAGAGTAAGTATGTGTATTACCTCACATAACTAAATACATGGTTGTGGGTTATTATAAGTATATATAATAGTATATATACTATATATAGTATACTATATACTTATGTACAGTATATTAATATACTATATATAGTATACTATTATATACTAACATATACTATTATATAGTATACATTATATATTAGTATATATAATAATGTATATTATATATACTATTAGTATATTATATATAGTATACTATTATATACTAATATATACTACTATATATAGTATACTATTATATACTAATATATGCTATTAGTATACTATATAGTATATATACTATATATAGTATACAGTATATATATACTATATATATATAATTTTTTTAACTAGAATTACTTCTAATAAAATTTAACCAACATTTAGTGATTATCTACTGTGTGCCAGGCACCAGAGTTTTTCTCTCGTTATCATACTGACTCCATACAATGTCACTATCATTATCTTCATTTTACAAATCAGAAAACTGAGGTTTAAAGAACTTAAGGAACTTGCCCACCGGTCTCCTCTTTGACAACCATAAAGGCCTTTGTCCTCACCCTACAACTATCGGTGCTTTATTCCTCCTGGGAAACAAATGAACTTAATATACTGTGACTGGTCTTTTGTTCTAAGAAAAGCCACACTAAGACCTACACCTTTGTTCAAGGGATACATTTTCACTTTCTTTATTGCAGATGGGATGTTTAAAGCTTGCACATTTTCTGTGGGGGAAAAAGTCTCTGTTCAGAAGAAGCCAAATTTTGTGGTTTAAGATTATTGCTAAAAATTCTAGAGATACTTGTTCACTAAACCTGTTTCAAGTGAGAAAAATAAGTGATCTGTGGTCATCACTGCCATTTAATTCTGACCTAGTAAACGTTACAAAAGGGCCAGTAGACCCTCCTTAAAAGCAGGTGGTCTGTTTCAGGCAAAACTCTTAAATGTCCCCAACACCTAAAGAATCGGTGGCACAATAAGAGTTAGGTGACTTCCCATAAGCAGAGGGCTAAAACTAAAGTAGAAATACCTGAATGTTACATGATTTACATGTTTTGAATGGCAAACAATGTCTTGATATCCTAAATGTCTTGCTTGCTGTTTCTTTAAAGAAAAGAAGATTCAACTTTGTTCCCAAATGACTTTTATAAACATCAAATAACTTTCCCTTTTTATCCACTTACTAAGTGATGGTGCATGGATTCCAGCCCAGTTCTTCAGATGACCACACACTCTGAGTTAGCCATATGATAATAGGAAATTGATATTTATTTAGTGTCTATTATGTGCGAAGCATTGTGTTACATATTTTACATACGTTATTGATATCTATTTAAAAAACAAAACCTTGGGAAAGTTATAAGTCACATTTTACAGAAAAGGAAGTTGAAGCTTAGAAGTTTAAAAAGTTAAGAGATTTTTCAGAGAAATTAAGAAAATTTTCAAGGTCACACAGCTAAAATAAGGAAGCCATATTATGAAGACATCACATGGGACAAAACAGACTACTGTCTAGTTACCTGAAACTTTGGCTTTGCTCAACAACTCTCCAACTCTTGGCACAATACTTACAGAATAAAAAACAAAATGAAAATTCATACAAACGAAGGCTAAAATAGCAGTAGAGTCTCAAAAGAATGAAACATTCAGGAGTATAGAAGTAAAAATAACAAATTAAGAATAATCAAAACAATATTTGAGAATGTCTCAATAAGAAAATTCAGGAGAATATAATACAAGATATCAAACAATTGATAACATTATGATTAATATGTCTCTTCAAAACTCTCAGTCAGGAAAAACATGGAAGACTGAAATTTGGAACTTAGTTTTATCTCCATTTAAGACTCTTGCACTGAGAGGAAAGTATGAGCTAGAGAATCAGTCTGGGTCATTACACAAACAGGCACATAGAGCAGATGTGTGCAAAAATTTATGTATTCATCAGTTATACTTTGCTTAAATATTTACTTGAAACATCTCAATTTATGGATTAGTGAATAATTTACTTTCAGAATCAATACCATGGAGGACAAATTTACTGTTCACCGAATAGCCATGTGCTTTCTAAGATTTCTAGTCCTCTAGCAATTATATGTTCTCATGACCAGATTTAGCCAATAAGCTATGAGCAGAAAGGATGAGTGTCACTCCTAAGTCAAAGCATGGAAGAGCAGGTGTTAGTTTTCAACATATTCTCTCTTTCTGCCATAGCCACTGGTAGAGTTCCAGATGGCAGAATTTCTTCAATCAATCTGGGTTTCCCAGTGGAACCATATGGAACAGAGTCCCTTCCACCAAGCTGCATTAAATATGTAGCATGAGTGAGAAATAAACTTTTTAGTGTTAGGTGATTGACATTCTGGGGTGAATTTGTTATTGCAGCATAACTTAGTGTATTCTGATTCATGCAAGAACTTTCACATTTACAGACCTCAGAGAATCAAGAGCCATCACTGCACTAGAAATATCTTCTTAATTATACTGATGCCAAATAAATTCCCAAAATGTCTGCCTAAAATTTTAATGGCTAAAATGTTTAAATGAACTGTATGCCAAAACTAAAGATTTTCTTTATTGGCAGATTCTGAATTGCCAAAATCATCTAATAGGTACTTACTATTTGGGATCTTAAGGACAGATAATATTGATTCTGCTTAAGACATGTGGAGTGAGATATAGGACTTCTCTGAACAGACTCATTTATGCAACAAATACTGATTGAATACCTATGTGGGAAGCACTCATTTCAGTATTATGAATACAATGGTCATCAAAACCAGACATCGCCTCTATCCTCAGTCTAATGGTTGAGATACATAAAGTAAATAACACAAATAAGTCTAGAGTCAAAACTGATAAAGGTGGTGGTGGTGAAGGCCACAGTGAAATTAACATGCATGGAATCATTAGAGTTCCCCTGAAGAACTGAGTATTAAGCAGAAATAAGAATATAGTAAAAGACATACTTCACCAGGGTAGAGCAGTTATTTAAGTGAGAGGACTCATAACATGTAAAGGATTGAGTTGGGAAGAAGCATGTTTGAGAAACTGAAAGGAAAGGAACCTGGGGCAGAAAGAACTAGAAGACAACTTATGGAAGACAAAAAGCAGGTAGAGGCCTGATCATACAAATCCTTCTAAAACACTTAAGAATTTTGTTCATTATCTTCAGAGCGATGGAAAAAAACTGAAAGGCTTTAACTTGAAGGAGGACACTATCATCAGAAGTGCTTTTTGTATAATAAAAAATTACTGATTATGGATTGAAAGAGACAGGAGTAGATACAAAAAGGAGCAGTTGGGACAGGACTGTTTCTGTGGATAAGAGGCAACATTCACCTTGTATTTAATGTTTTCTTTACTGGTTGCTCTGCATTACCTACCTACCAGCAATGTATAATGGTTGTAGTTTCACCATATCCTTGCCAACACTTATTTTTTGTCTTTCTAATTAAAGCCATTCTAGTGTGCAAAAAAATGATATGTCTTCATAGTTTTGATTTGCATTTCTCTACTGAATAATTATGCTGAGTATCTCTTTCTGTGCTTATTGGTCTTTTGCATATTTTCTTTGGTGAAATGCCTATTTAAATCTCTTTCCCACTTTTATATGAGGTTGTTTTCTTATTAAGTTGTAACAGTTTTTGAATTTATTCTGAGTACGAGTTCTTTATTAGATATATGAGTTACAAATATTTTCTCCCAATTTATGGCATGGTCTTTTCATTTTCATGATAGTCTCTGGAAGTATAACGATTTTTAATTTTGATGAAGTCCAATTTATCAATTTTACCATTCACTACATATGCTTTTGGCATTATATTTAAGAAATCATCCCCTAGCCCAAGTTCATGAAAACTTACCCCTAAATTTTCTTCTAAGTGTTGACAGTTTTAGTTTTTACATTTTTGTCTATGATTCGAGTTAGGTCTTTTTGTTTGTCTGATGTGAATCAGTGGTCCAAATTCATCTTTTACAAGCAGATATCTAATTGTCCCAGCACTATTTGTTGAATGTTTGTTTTAAAAAGCCAAATAAACTCCAAGTCCAACTGATTGACACTATCTCATAGTTGCATTCAAAGAAGTCAATGCAGCACCCAAAAAAATCTAGTTATCTACTCTTCCCTGGCTAAATGTGAGGCTTAGTGCATAGTAAAGACACACAAACGTCTGGAATAAAGTGAAAGCCAAAACTAAAGGAATCACATTTAAAGAAGTAAAGGAAAACACAACAAAGACAATGATTTCTCAAATAGAAAATATCAATAAAGAGATAGAAATTAAAGAGAATCAAATGTCAGTTCCATAGTTGAAGGTACAATAATTCAAATAAAAAATTTACTAAAGGGGCTGGCTTAACAGAAGATTTAAGCTGGCAAAAAAAGAATCAGAGAATTTTAAGATAGACAAACAGAAATTATCCACTCTGAAGAAGTAAAAAGAATGAAGAGAAATGGACAGAACCCCAGAGACCTGTGAATACCACTAAGCATGTGAATATGTGTATGATAGTAGCCTCAAAGAGAAGAAAGAGACAGATAAAATATTCAAAAAATATTTTTATATTTGGTTTAAAACGTCAATTTATACATCCAAAGCTTAATGAACCCCAGGGAAGATAAACATAAAAAGATGACACCTGGCAAAAACCTAGTCAAACTGTTAAAAGTCACAGATAAAGATAAAATCTGAAAGCAACAAGAGAAAAATAAGTCAGCATACAGGGAAACCAAAATAGGATTAAAAACTGACTTATCTTTAGAAGCAATGGAGGCTAGTAGGCAGTAGAAAGACAATATACAAAGTGTGTATAAGAACAAAAACCAAAACCTGTCAACCAAGACACCTTTATTGGCAAAACCACACTTCAGAAATGAAGTTGAAACAGAGAAATTCCCAAAGAAAGACTGAGGTAATATGTTGCTTTCAGACCTGCCTTTCCAAAAATACTAAAAAATTACTCCGGGCTGAAAGACAATGAGATCAGATGGTTACTTCACTCCACATAAGGAAACAGAGCATCTGAATATGTAATTATATAGGAAGGTAAATGTAAAATGCTGCATAGATATACCCTTTTTTCTTTTCTTCTCTTAGTTACTTAAAAGTCAATAGCATTAAAAATTATAAATCTGTATTTTGGGGCTTATACTGTGTTAAATATAATAGGTATGACAATTTCACAATGAAAGGAGAAGAAATAGAGCTATATTGGATCAAACTTTCTATGTTTTACTTGATTAAATTAGTTTTCATCACAAGGCATTATAAGAAATAAAGATGCATATTATAATTCCTAGGCAAATTACTAAGACACACTTTGGATTCAAATACACAATTAAGTTGAACGTCAAATGATGAAAACATTTATACTATGCAAACAGTAAACATAGATAAATGAAATGACCACATAAATATCAGAAAAAGTAAACTGAGGCAAAAATATTACTAGAGACAAAGAGGGTCACTTTAGAGTAATGAAAATATTAATGAGGAAGTTATAACAATTATAAATATATGTACTTAAAATAGTGAACAGAATATATGCACACACAAACACTCTCACAAACTGAATGAATTTAAGAGAGAAACAGATAATGCAAAATAATAGTTGAATTCACCATTCCATCTCGGTAATCGAGAGTACTGAAGAAAATCAGCAAGAAAAGAGAAGACTTACATCAATCAATTTCACCTAACCGACATTTACAGAACACTACGAGGAGCAATAGCAGAATATACATTCTTTTTATGTGCACATGATTTAGTCTCAATCAATTTAAAAGGGATGAAATGCAAAATACTTTCTTTAACTTCAATAGAATTTTTAAAGGTAGAAACTATATGAAGTGTATTCTCAGGCCACAGTCAAATTAAATTAGAAATAAACAAGAAAGTTATTTGGAAAAATTCCTAATATGTGAAAATTGATCCACATACTTAATAACCAATGGATCCAAGAGCAATCTCAAGAGAATTTATAAAAATTGTAAACTGAATGAAAATACAACCTATCAAAATTTTCGGAATACAGCTAAAACATCGATTAGAGGACAATTTATAGCATTGAATGTTTACGTTTGAAAAAGAAAAGTATCTCGAACCAATAATCTAAACTTGCGTCATAAGAATCCAAGAAAAGAATAGCAAACTTAACTCAAAGGTAAGAGGAGGAAGCATATAGAAGACTACTATTAGGTAAGCCTAGAGAAATCAGTTTGGACTTAGATCCTAATAGAAAATACAAGCTTTGCTTTGAAAACCACAAAATTCTTCCTACTGTTTTTCGCCATCTATTTGCTGGGAGTGCCTAGTTGACTATAAAGTATTTTTATCTAGGCACTCATTTTTCCCCAACAGTAACCAGTATTAGCTATCAGAATTAACTACTTTAAAAGAGAGACAATTGGACTGACTTAACACTTGGTGAATTAGCGATGCCACAGGAAGAGCAGGGTTATGATTCTTCACTCAGGGAGAAGAAAATATAATCCTAACACACTATTTGGCTATACCAGGAGCAGAATTTATATTGATAGAGCAACGTAAATACCGTTTTTTTTTTTTTTTTTTAACTTTTACAGCATATAGCCAAAGCACATAAGACATAATTATAGTCACAGATTAAAATGCAAATATTTATCACTTTGATAATGTAGAAGTTGGCAGATTATATGTGGGACGAGAGGTAGAAGGGGGTAATATACTCATTTTACAATGAGGGGAATGAAGAAGTATCAGAATTTATTCAGCAAGAAGTAGAGTACATTACATGAAAGTATAAATGTGATCATTAAAAAACTAAACAGAAAATGTAGCATCTATCACAATAGGGTGGGTAGAGACTCAGAGTGCTTTAAAGGAGTAAAATTATCCCATTTTATACTGGAGAGTTATTTTGTAAACTAACAAATCCATGTTTGTATTTTATTTAAAATTATTGAGGTAACCCAGGGAACACATAAAAAAAACAGAAGCAGTTAAGATAGATAGATCATTTACGGGAAATAGACTAGAGATGGGAAGGAGCAGGATAGGAATTGTTATCTTTCATTCACAGCCCTATTGTTTAATTTTACTTTTATCATGTGCAGCCTGTATTATTTAAATTAAATAACAAATAAAACCAACAAGTATAGACTCCACCAATGGTTCTGAAGCTCACCTCCCGGGTAAGGTATGTCTCACAGCTCAATAGGAGAAAAAATCAACCATTGTGCAGCTGATACTGGTAGATTAAACTGTGTTTCATGGGCTACACTTGTGTCATTATTCCTTAAGAGCTGTGAATATTTCTCCCTCTCTCTCATGTTACAGCTAAAGAAACTATAGCCCAGATCAAGCAATGCTAATAGTCACTGAGGACTAGAGCATCAGTCTCCTAACCCCCTAGATTGTCCTCATGCTACGTACAAATACACTTAAATCTCACAAATTCTTACTGTACATACTAAGGAAAGGAACTCTCTTATTGGTGATTGCTTTGGTTTGGGTTTCCCAAAAAGCAGAGCCCGAGAAAAGTAATGTATTTGTGGGTGAGCCCTAAAGCAGAAGGGAAGGAGAAGAGTGCAGAAAAGTGGAAAAGCCGCCAATAACGTGTGACATCAAGATTGCCTGGTAGGGAATGAGGGCTCAGTTTCAGCAGTTCTTCCCAGGAAGTGAACTGACTTTCTGGGATTGTCAGCCCAGGGAAGAGGAGGCTGGAACATTTGTACCAGCTGACCTCACCAGTGCTTAAGGACTGTCACAATGGCACTAACTTTCTCAAGCTTCCAGGCTGGGCTTACACACTCCTGCAACGATAGAAAAGTCTCTGGGTCAGAATCCAGAAGGTTAGATGTTGAATGCTTAGTAGAACTTTGTTGGGGCACTTAAAACTCCATCATTCCTCTTAGCTGAAATCAGAGGCTCAGAAAGGAATGTCACATGACATGGGGCAACAGAGGCATCTGCCAGGATCTCAGTAAATAAAGGCTCTTACTTTTGGCATGATTTAGAATGATTTATAGCCAATTCTGCTACATCTCTATTTCAGCCTATATTTTACAAAATAAATTGTCAGACATTTAGGCTGTTTTTATATATAAGTACTTCATTACCATGAAGAAAGCATCAGTCTTCTGTTTGTCTACTGGTTATTTGAAATCCTCTTGAGATGTTATTTTTCAATATATATCGTAAACTGAATTTCCCTTGAATGCTCTTTACTGACATATGACTATCCTGAAGACAAGCACAAAAATTTCACAAACCCATATTTCTTTTTTGACACTCTACTCTTCCCACAGGCTATGTTAGTCTAGTAATAAAGCAAATAATGCTTTACTAAATGCTATTTATGCTGATTATACAGTTATTCACTAAGTGGCCTTTGACACACGATTCTCATACATTTTATATTCATTGCATATAATGTCATATGCACACACGTCACATATTTTATGGGAGAGTTTAATATGCTCACTTAAACAGATGTTTGCACGGAAGTTAAGCCTATTTGCAAATAGGCCATATAAAGATATATCATACTTTCATGTAGTACCACATTTTTTTAATCTCCCAGAAATTTTTCATCATGTTTGGGAGTTAATATGCTCTTCTTGGTTAAAAGTTAATTCCTATCAAAGATAATATTATTTTGATGAATATTTCTATTTTAAACGAAGGCTGTTTCATGTCCTGGGGGCAGGAGGGAGGCTGGTAATTACTGCACTTTAGAAATTTAGTTAACAAATAATGAAAGCCTGCTCTCGTGTCCATATGAAGATGCTGGTGCTGCCAGACCATCAATCGTCACAGGCTTTGTCATTTTTTTTTTTTCCTTCCTCACTAGTGCTGACAGACAGACCCACATTTATCCAAACTCAGCTTTCTTTCCTATGACCAATGGCAAAGCATTGTCAGATGTGTTGAACCCTAAGCTCCTTTCCAGCTCTAACATCCTACCTTTCCATCTTAGATTTATGAGGTGGTTGGCTAGAGTCAGAGGCATAATCTAGCCTCACTGAATAGAGAAAAATTTGTAGACTAGACAGGAACTGCATCCATTGCCTCACTAATATCATATCCCCAAACACAGAATATTAATACAAGTTCTCAGTGGCTTTCCTGATTAAAATAACCTACCATGTTCAAAAGAGAAAAAGTGCACAGCTTCTTGACAGATGATTTGTTCTGCACAAAGCCAGCAAGACTCTTTATAGCCAATATGTTTTGGGTAAATATAAGTTTCAAGTAGAGCAATATCTATGCTCATTTATTCTTCTTTATTATTATTTCCTCTAGTTTTGACTATAGAATTTTATTTGTCTTAGTTCTATATTTTAAAATTATAATTTATGTTTTTGTAATGAGTGTAGTCTAATTCTAAGTTGCCAAAGATCATGTGTGGACTGATATAAAAATTTTAAAAAGAAAAAGAAGGGGAAAAGGAAGGGAATGAAAGGGAAGGGAAAGGGAAGGGAAGGGGGAGGGGAAGGGGGAGGGAGGGGAGGAAAGAAAAAAAAGAAATGAGAGGGAAGGAAGGAGAAAGAAAGGACACATCAACAATTCTTACTGCAAATTGCCCTAGTGCTTAGAGAAAATTACAATTTCCTATTAATGTCAGGAAAGATAAAGATAGTGAGGGGAAGAGACGGATAAAAACCCAGGGAAGACAGATGCCAAGTACAGTTTTTAGAACTATGAAAAGGTAACTCCTGCTCTTGTAGATGGAAATCGTAGTCTTTCTAAGAGAATAAGTATAATAAACAAATTGCACTTTAACATCATTACTCTGTAAAGGCGATCACAGATTGACAAGTGTTACCAAAACTGACTTCAAAAATGATGACTTCAAAATTTAATTTCAGCTGTTAGAAGGGGAACAAAGAAGATATAAAAAATAGACCGGTGAAGATTCTTCTTTTTCTTGGGAAATGGTTCCAAGGACACTACAATCTCCCTAACAACTCAGGAAGGTTTCCTACAACCTGCATTTTGGAAGATCATCTATCATTTCAGGGAACACACTCCCCACAGCCTGCTCAGAAAGCACTCGCCTGGTCACTTGCAACCAGAGCTGCTTGAAGCACAGTAAGAGAGCACTGGCCCACCCTCCCCCACTGCATCATGTCTGGGAGTGTGTGGCTGCAATTACAGGTGTCCACACAGCTGCATACTCTTTTAAAACTACTTTTCTATCTGCTGCCAGTGACTGTAAATTTAATGAGAGCACCTGCTGCCCTCTTACTTAGTTAATTCATAGTGATCTGCCTGAACTAAAGGAAATTTCAGAAAAGCCTCTGTTCTTCTATAACAAATTACCAGTCTCTACTTTGGCCTGAAGGGTCTTTGATTCATGTCATATTACACTTACACTAAGCACTGATGACAGTGGACACATTTAGTTTTTCTAAGTAGTGTTGGGGCTAGGGAACAGGAAATGACTACTAAGATTAAATAAAATGAGAAGATCAATTGTCTGCCTGAATATTGACAGCTGGGGAACTAGTCATCCTTGACCTCAGACATGAGGTATTTTTTCACTGAGGGGTAAAAGCACTAGCTAATAATATTTTTGCCATAGTGATTGGCAGAGTGCAATAAAAATGTAGTATCATTTACTTTTTGAAAATAATTTAAAGCAATACAATAGAACAAAGATAGCCTTTCAACAAATGACTCTGGAACAACTGGACTGTCATATGCAAAAATAAATAAATAAATCTAATGACAAATCTTACACCCTTCAAAAAAATTAACTTAAAATGGATCATACACTGAATGTAAAACACAAAACCATTAAACTCCTAGAAGATAACATAGGAGAATATCTAGATGAACTTGGGTTTAACAATGACTTTTTAGATGTAACACAAAAGGCACAATCCATGAATGAAAGAATTGATAACCTGAACTTCAAAATTAAAATTTTAAATGTCTTCTCTGTGAAAGACACTCTCAAGAATATGAAAAAACAATCCACAGATGGTGAGAAAGTACCTGCAGAAAATATAGGTGATAAGGGACCGTTATCCAAAATGTACAAAGAACCCTTAAAATTCAGCATAAACAGCCCAATACTGGGCCAAAGATCTTAACAAACACCTCATCAAAGAAGATATACAAATGGCAAATAAACATGAAAAAATGTGGCACATTATATCTCATGAGGAAGTACAAATTAAAATGACAACGAGCAACTGCTACAAACCTATTAGAATAGTCAAAATCTAGAACACTGACAACACTAAATGCTATTGAGGACATGGAGCACCAGAAACTCTCATTTATTGCTGGTAGGAATGTAAAATACAACCACTTTGGAAGACAGTTTGTTATCGTTCCACAAAACTGAACACACACTCTTGCCATAAGATCCAGCAATTGTGCTCTCTGGTATTTACCCAAATGAGATGTCCACACAGAAACCTGTACATAGATATTTATAGCAGCTTTATTCATAATTGCCAAAATGTGAAATCAACCAAGATATCCCCTTCAGTAGGTGAATGGATAAACTGGTACATCCAGACAATAGAATATTCCTCACCAAAAAGAAATGAGCTACCAAGCCATGATAAGACATGAAAGCTTCAAAGAAATTCAATCTATGTTACTAAGTGAAAGAAGCCAATCTGAAAAGATTATATATTGTATGATTCCAATTATATGACTATATGACATTCTGGAAGAGGTGAAATTATGGAGACAGTAAAAAGATCAGTGATTGCCAGGGGTTTGAGGAAAGGCAGAAATGAATAGGAAGAACAGTGAAACCATCTGTATGATACTATAATGCTGAATAAATGTAGTTACATATTTGTCCAAACCTATGCAACACCGAAGATGAATGCCAATGTAAACGTGGACTGTGGGTGGTAATGATGTGTCAATGTAGATTCATCCATTGTAACAAATACAACACTCTGGTGGGGTATGTTAATAATGGAGGAGGCTATCCATATGCATAAGGTAGGAGATATATGGAAAATTGCTATACTTGCTTTTTTAAAATTTTGCTGTGAACCTAAAACTGCTCCAAAAATAAAGTCTATTTAAAAATTTATAGTTTGTTGCTTCAAATCTCCTTTACTTTCCAAATAACTATGATTATAACTTTTGTTTAGGCTTTATTTTAGGTTAGGAGATACATGTGAAGATTTGTTACATAGGTAAATTCATGTTACTGGGGTTTGTTGTACATTTTGTTTCATCACCCAGGTATTAAGCCTAGTACCCAATGGTTTTTTTCCTCTCCTCTCCTTTATCCCACCCTTCACCCTCAAGTAGATCCCAATATCTGTTGTTCCCTTCTTTGCATTCATGAGTTCTCATCATTCAGCTCCCACTTAAAAGAACATGAAGTACTTGGTTTTCAGTTCCTGTGTTAGTTTGCTAAGGATAAAGGCCTCCACATCCATCCATGTTCTTGCAAATGAAATTATCTCATTCTTTTTAAAGGCTGCATAGTATTTCATGGTGTATATGTACTAGATTTTCTTTATCCAATCTGTCATTGGTGGGCATTTAGGTTGATTCCATGTCTTTGCTATTGTGAATAGTGCTGCTGCAATGAACATTCATATGAATGTGAATTTATGGTAGAATGATTTCTATTCCTCCAGTAATGGGATTGCTGGGTTGAATGGTAGTTCTGCTTTTAGCTCTTTGAGGAATCACCATACTGCTTGCCACAATGGTTCAACTAATTTACACTCACTCCAATAGTGTATAAGTCTTCCCTTTTGTCCACAACCTTGCTAGCAGATGATAACTTTCATAAGCTAAATGTTTTTACTTTCACCCATCACACTATCTTACCTCAAGTAGCTTTGGAGACACCAGACAGTAGGACAAGAATAATAAAAAATTACAGCTAAGTCTAGGTTATTTTCTGAATAATACTTGACAGCATTTCATTCATACCGAAATATTTCCCAGATGATATATCTTTGGTTCTAAATCTGGATTGTTCTCATATTAAAGAATCACTCATGAATCCACACTGGAACAATCATAGCCTTGCACAGGGTCAATGGATTCTACATGCAGGGTGCTTCCCAGAATCCTCCTCCTCTCTTAACAGTGAGTGACTGATTACAAACTTTATGAAAAGTTAAGTACCAAGTAAATGAAAAAATGAGGTCAGGTCTATTCACAGATTTTTATTTTTATCTTTTTAAAATTCAACTTTATTGAGATATAATCTGTGTAAAACAAAATGTATCCATTTACATTGTACAACTTGAAGAGATTTGACACTCAAGTAAAATCTACCAAAACCTAAAAATAGAACATTTCCTTGCCCTCAAAAGTGGGCAAGGAATTTCCCAGCTAATTTCCCTTAATTTCCCAACTCCCAGCACCTGGTTCCAGGCAACCACTAGTCTTCTGTCACTGTAGTTTCATTTTTTCTTTCCTAGAATTTTATTGAAATGGAAACATACAATATATATTCTTTTGTGTCTGGCTTTTCCTCAACTTGTTTTTGAGATTATTCTATGTTGTTCCTTATATTATTAGTTTATTGTGTTTCTTCTCAAGGTAGAGTAATATGCTATTGAATAAATATACATTATATTTATCCAGCCACTTGCTGATGGATATTTGGGTTGTTTCCTGTTTTTTGCTATTATGAGTAAAGCTGATATGAATATTTCTCTTCAGTAAATTCCTAGGAGTTGACTTGTGTGTATGTGTGTGTGTGTGTGCGCACTCACGTGCGTGTTTTATTTTTACTTATTAAGAAACTGGCGTTTTTCCAAAGTTATTTTTACCTCCAGCAGTGTATGACAGCTCTTGTTACTACATAAAGTCTCCAACATTTAGTCTTGTCATTTTTTAAAAAACTTTTAGGCATTCTAGTTTATTCATAGCACTGTTTCATTTTGGTTTTAATTTCTATTTGATTACCAATAAAGTTGAACATACATTTGTGTGTTTCTTAGCCATCCTTATATCTACTTTTGTGAATTATCTGCTCAAATCTGTTGCCCATTTTAAAATTTGATTGTTTATCTTCTTATGATATATTGTAATCATTTTTTAAAATCTATTCTAAATTCAAGTACTTTGTTAGATACATATTTTGAGAATATATTCTCCCATTCTATGGCTTATCTATGTATTTCTTTAATAGCATATTATGAAAAACATTTTGAATTTTGTTGAAGTCCTACTTATCTACATTTTGTAATGATTTGTGCATCTTGCATCCTTTCTAACACATCTTTGCCTTCTCTAATGCCACAAAGATTTTATTCTAGATATTCTCAAGAATTTGTATAGTATTGGCTTTTGAGATTAGGTCTATTAATCCATTTTGAGTTTCCTTTTTTTCACATAGGAATCAAGTTGCTCAGCACAATTTGTTGAAAAGACCATCCTTTATTTGAATTACCTTGGCAACTGTATTAAAAATTAATTGACCAGGTGGTGACATCAGCCATATGGTGGAATAGGAAACTCCTGATGCTCCCTCCACATATGGATGCACCAAATAAACATCTACTTATGGATCAATACCCTATGAGAGAGTCATAGATCAGTTAAGAGACTAACCACTGGGCAACTGAGAAAACATCCACATCAAACAGGTAGGGAAAGCTGAGGCACACTTGGGCACAGACCCTGCTCTAGTCATTAAATCATAAAATGGGAAAAAGAATCCCTAATGCCCAGCTTCTCTCTGTGGAGAAGCTTATGTATGTGTGGGTTTGGACCTCACATATAGAGCCCTAACTCTAAGGTTCCCTATGGATTTGTTCTTAAGTTTCTAAC
The DNA here is from genome assembly GCF_003255815.1 of Theropithecus gelada. Classification (NCBI taxonomy): domain Eukaryota; kingdom Metazoa; phylum Chordata; class Mammalia; order Primates; family Cercopithecidae; genus Theropithecus; species Theropithecus gelada. Next base: position 122,120,098 of record NC_037673.1, read on the forward strand.
TCTGAGAATGGAGGGTAGGAGACACATGTGAGTCTCTCTAGACCACAGGGAAAAAGCAGTGGTTTTATGCAGGTACATAAGCACGTCCAGAAGCTTTATTCTCTAGTTGCAGTGCAGATAGGTGGTTTAAAAAACATAGTCCACTGTCTCTCCCTGGAAGGGACTTAAGACGTACTCTTCCAGTGGCTACTTGGTGGCCTGGCTTCTAATTAACTTACATCGGGGAGTTAAGGGGGTAAACATCTATTAGCTTACTGGCAGCCTTAGAATCAGCCTTCAACATCCCCTCTGCCCAACCCCCACCTGGCTCACTTCAAGTGATCATTCCAGGCCTGAAAGGAGATTGGCCATCCTTTAAGTGCCCCAGCTTTCACAGCTTTCACCCGAAGAACTGCCTCCTAAACCTCCTAGCTCTGGAAGCAGAGGGGACTGGCATATGCATGTCTCTCTAGAACACAGGAGGAAAAGTGATGCTTATACATGGACACAAAAGTGCTTCCAAGGCTTTATACCCTGGGAACAGTGCAGAGAAGGGGCTTTAAAATTGCAACTCCCTGTTTCTTCCCAGAAGGGGTACATGATAGACTCTTTCAGTGGCTACTTGGTGGCCAAGCTTCTAACTCGCATCAGGGACTTAAAGGGGCAGACAAGTATTCGCCCACTGACAGCCTGAGAAGCAGATTGGTACTTGCCAAGCCTTTTCCTTGGCTCACCCTAGTGATAACTCCAGGTTTACTAATCCTCCTGAAAGACATGTGTCCACACATCAACACCCAACTTTTTATATGTTTACTGGAAGGACTGCCTACCAAACCTCCTAGCTCTAGGAGCAGAGAAGACTAAGCATATGTGAGACTCTAGACCACCAAAAGAGTGACAGTTTCATATAGGCAGGCGAGCACTTGCAGGGAATTTATCTCTCAGGAGCAGCATAGAGAAGAAGCTTTGAAAACACAGCTCTCAGTTTCTCACTGGAAGGGGATTATACCACGTGCTGAGCACCCCAACTCTTATAGCTACCTACCAAAGGATTCCATACCAAATCTCTTAGCCCTAGAGCAGAATGAACTAGGCATATGCAAGCCTCTCAGATCACAAAACAAAGAAGTGGTTTCAAACAGGTATGAAGATACTTTCAGGGGCTATCCCCCCTTGGAATAGTGCAGAAAGGGGACAGGAACAGGCATTTCTCATTTTCTCTCCAGAGGGGCTTATAGCACATACTTCCAGTGGCTACTTGATAACCTGGCTTCTAACAAATTTGCATCAAGGAGCTAACTGTGTAAACAAACAATAGCCCTCTGGCAGCCTGAGCTAGAGCTTGGCACAAAATGAGCCTTTCTCCTGATTCACCCCAGTGATAAATCCAAGTCTACTCGATCTTACTGAAAGAGTTTTGGTCATACACTGAGTGTTACAACATTCACAGCTCACACTCAAGGGACTGTCACCGTAATGACCTAGCTTTGGAATTGATGGGGCTTTGCATTTCTAATTGGCGTAGACCACAGAAAACAAAGAGGCCCACTTACAGCATCTGTCTCCCCAAGATCAGAGGGTGCAGCCTGAATGTGAGTATAGGCATTTACCACAAATTCTTTCTCTGGCTTGGTGCAGAGAGAGTGGGAGATAGCACCTGTACTCAGCCTCATCATGAAGATAGGAGAAACCGGAACACACATTCAACACACCAACACACCAGCTGTAGGCTAGACAGTCTGGCTCCTGCCTTACTGGTTTTGGGATACTGACAGTATGTGGCACATCCTAACCTTCAGGGGGCCATCAAAAACAGCAGTCTGGACAAATGCAAACATTCAAAAGGCACCTTAAAATCTTTGGCTGGACAGATTAGCGACCTTTCTTCTTTATGAGTCTAGTTTGACAAGACTGGAAGAGGTAGTTGTCATATCTAATATGCAAAAGCCAACACAGAGAGTCAGGAAAAATGAAGAAATGGGGATATATTCCAAATAAAAGAAGATAAATTTTCAAAAAACAACCCAAGTAAAGTGGAGATATGTGGTTTACCTTACAGATAACTCAAAATAATAATCATGAAGATGCTCACCATGATTAAGAGAGCAAAGAAAGAACAAATCGAGAAATTTAACAAAGAAATGGGAAGTATAAATAATCACCAAACAGAAATTATATAGCTGAAAAATACAAAATAAACTAAATAATTCAATAGAGGGATTCATTAGCAGGCTAGATCAAGCAGAAGAAAGGATTACTAAACTCAAAACAGTTAACTGGAAATCATAGAGTCTGAAAAGCCAAAAGAAAAAAAGAATGAAAAGAAGTGAGCATAGTTTAAGAGACTTATGGAACATCATCAAGCATAACAATGTACACATTATTGGTGTCTCAGAAGGGAGAGACAGAGACAGACAATGTATTCAAAGAGATTGGCCAGGTGTGGTGGCTCATGCCTGTAATTTTAGCACTTTGGGAGGCTGAGGCAGGTGGATCACTTGAGGTCAGAAGTTCAAAACCATCCTGGCCAATATAATGAAACCCCATCTCTACTAGAAATACAAAAATTAGCTGGGCATGGTGGCACATGCCTGTAATCCCAGCTACTCAGGAGGCTGAGGCAGGAGAATAGCTTGAACCCAGGAGACAGAGGTTGCAGTGAGCCAAGATTGTGCCAATGTACTCTAGCCTGGGTGACAGAGAAAGACCCTATCTTTAAAAAAGAAAAGAAAAAAGAAATAATGGCAGAACACTTTCCAAGCCTGAGGAAGACAATAGAAATACAAATCCAGGAAGCCCAAAGTATACCAAACAAGATGAATGTGAGGAGACTTACATTCAGACACATCATAATCAAATTGTCAAAATTAAAGATAAAGAGAGTTGTGAAAGCAGCAAAAGGAAAAGAAAATTGTTACATACAAAAGAACCCCCAGAAAATTATGACTGGAGTTTTCTGCAGAAACCTTGTAAAACAGAAGGCAATGAGATAATATATTCACAATTCTACAAGAAAATATTTTCAGCCAAGAATACTATATCCAGCCACTCAGTCTTTCAAAAATAAAAGCATGATAAAAACTCATGCAGAGAAAGAAAAGGTGAGAGAGTTTGTCACTGCCAAGTCTGCCTTAGAAATGCTGAAGGGAGACAGAGTGAGACTCCATCTCAAAAAAAAAAAAAAGAGATGCTATATGGGGGTTCTTCAAACTAAAAGAAGACATTAATCAGTAACACGAAAGCATATGAAAATATAAAGCTCATTCATCGTCAAAACAAAACACACTAATACTATAATGGAGGTAGGTAAATCAATTATATCTGTAGTATAAAAGTAAAAGGGCAAAACTATTAAAAACAACTAAAGCTACAATAATTTATTAAGGGATACAATATTTTTAAAAAATGTAAATTGTGACATTAAAACCATAAAACATGGGAGGAAGGGGAGTAAAACTGTAGTTTGTATATGTGATCAAAATAAGTTGTTAGAGCATAAAATAGCCAGTTATACTTAAGATATTTTATGTAAGTCATGCGGTAAACAAAAAGCAAATGCCTATAATGGATACATAAAAGATAAAAAGAAAAGATCTAACACATACCACTACAGAAAGCCATTAAACCACAAAGGAAGAAAACAATGGAAGAAGAAAGGAACAAGAAATGACCAGAAAAACATTAACCAAATGGCACTAGCAAGTACTTACCTAACAATAATTACTTGGAATGTGAATGCATTGAATTCTTAGATCAAAAGACAAGGAGTGGCTGAATGGATTAAAAAAAAAAAAAGACCCAATTATATTCTTTTTATAAGAGACTAAATTCACCTAAAGGACACTCAAAGACTGAAAGTGAGGGGATGGAAAAAGATATTCTATGCAAATGGCAACCAAATGAGAGCAGGGGTAGCTATACCCATGTCAGACAAAATAGACATTAGGTCAAAAGCTTTAAAAGAGACAAAGAAGATAATTATTAACTTCACCAAGAAGATACAGGCAGCAGATGGTGGATAGGAGACAGGGCTGCCATGCAGCTCCCACTTGAACTGACAGAACAGCATGTGGAGACACACCACTCCTACAGGAACCACCTGATGTGTACCAGAAAAACCAAACGAAAGAAGAATCTTTTGAAAGAAGTGGCAGGCCACTGCAGATTCTGTGAAACAGGTGAAAAACTCTGATCACAAAAGACATAAACCCTTGAGAGCTTTATGACCCTGCCCATTGCCTGTGAAACCCAAATACTTATCCTGGCCAACTTAAGGCAAGCTTATATTCACCCTCTATTATGGAGTCTGGTGCTGTCTTGAAAGCACCACCTCCTGGCTTGAGGGCAGCCAATTTAGGACACTACAGCAACTCAGGACAGAACAACTCAGCTCCAAGGAAGCAGAAAACAACAGCTAATTCCACTATCTGCAACATCCTGGCTAACCAGTGGTCTTGAATCTGTCCACATGACAATTTCATTGCTAGTATGACCAGCATTCGAGAAAACCAGCACTCAAAATATATCTGCAACTAAGGAATCTCAGAGGGTCTACTTCCCTCCCCTGCCACCTCCTCCAGAGCAGGTGCTGGGAGACCTGAAGATGGATAACACCACAGAACTCTTCAGACATTCCCCAGCACCAGCTCAAAGCCTGGTAGCCGCACTGAGTGACTAAACCCAGAAGAGCAGTAACAATCACTGCAGTCTGGCTCACGGGAAACCCCATCCCCAGGGGAAGAGGGAGTGCACCACATCAAGTGATCACCCCATGGGACAAAAGAATCTGAACAACAGCGCTTGAGTTCCGGATTTTTCCACTAAAATAGTCTATCAAAATAAGAAGAAATCAGAAAAGCAATTCTGGTAATATGACGAAACAAGGTTCTATAACACCCCCAGAAGACATTAGCTCTCTAGCAATGGATCCAAACCAAGAATAAACCTCTGAATTGCCAGAAAAGAAATTCAGAAGGTTGATTACTAAGCTACTCAAAGAAATACCAGAGAAAAGTGAAAACCAACTTAAAGAAATTTTTAAAAATACAGGATATGAATGAAAATGCTCCACAGAAATTGATTTCATAAAGAAAAGACAATCACAATTTCTGGAAACGAAAGACACACTTGGAGGAAAACAAAATGCACTAGAAAGCCTCAGTAATAGAATCAAGCAAGTAGAATAAAGAAATTCAGGGAATGAAGACAAGGTTTTCTAATTAACACAATCAGACAAAAAAATGTAAAAACTGAACAAAGCCTCCAATAAATTTGAGATTATGTTAAATGCCTAAACCTAAAAAAAGTTGGTGTTCCTGAGGAGGAAGAGAAATCTAAAAGTTTGGAAAACATATTTGAGGGAATAATCTAGGAAAACATCCCCAGCCTCACTAGAGTTCTAAACATCCACATACAAGAAGCTTAGAGAACACCTGGGATATACATCTCAAAAAAATCATCACCCAGGCACACAGTAATCATGCTAACTAAAGTCAAAACAAAGGAAATAATCTTAAGAGCTGTAAGGCAAAAGCACTGATAACCTTTAAATGAAAACTTATCAGATTAACAGATTTCTCAGCAGAAACCCTATAAGCCAGAAGGGATTGGGGTCCTATCTTTAGGATAGGACCTCCTCAAACAAAATAACTGTCAGCCAAGAATTTTGTATCCAGAAAAATAAGCTTCATATATGGAGAGAAAAAATATTTTTCAGACAAACAAATGCGGAGAGAATTGCTACTTCCAAGTCAGCCCTACAAGAAATGCTAAAAGAAGTTCAAAATATTGAAACAAAACCTTGAAATATGACAAAATAGAACCTCCTTGAAGCATAAATCTCACAGGGCCAATAAAAAAATAGGTATTCAAGAAACAAGTAGCATGATGAATAAAACAGTACCTCGTAACTCAATACTAACATTGAATGTAAATGGCCTAATGCTCCACTTCAAAGATACAGAATGGCAGAACGAATAAGAATTGACTAAGCAAGTACTTGCTGTTTTCAGGAGACTCACCTAACACATAAGGACTCACATGAACTCAAGGTAAAAGGGTGAAAAAAGATATTCCATACAAATGAACACCAAAAGCAAGCAGGAGTAGCTATTCTTATATCAGACAAAACGAACTTTAAAACAATATCAGTTAAAAAAGACAAAGAGATGTTATATAATGATAAAAGGATCAGTCCAATAGGAAAAAATCACAGTTCTAAATATATGTGTACCTAATGTGGGAGCTCCCAAATTTATAAAACTACTACTAGAAACAAAAAATGAGACAGATGGCAACACAATAATAGTGGGGGACTTTAATACTCCACTGATAGCACTAGACAGGCCATCAAGACATAAATCCTAAAAAGAAACAACGAATTTAAACTATACCCTAGAACAAATGGACTTAATGTATATTTTCATAACATTCTACCCAACAACTGCAGAATATACATTCTTTTCATCAGCACATGGAACATTCTCCAAGATAGAACATATGATAGGCCACAAAACAAGTCTCAATAAATTTAAGAAAACTGAAATTATATCAAACCCCCTCTGAGACCACAGTGGAATAAAATTGAAAATTAACTCCAAAAGGAACACTACACTCAAAACTATACAAATACATAGAAGTTAAATAATCTGTTCCTGAATGACCACTGGGTCAACAATGAAATCAAGAAGGGAATTTAAAAATTCTTTGAATGGAGCAATATTGATACAACTTATCAAAACCTCTGGGATACAGCAAAAACAGTACCAAGAAGAAAGTTCATAGTATTAAATGCCTACATCAAAAAGTCTGAAAGAGCATAAACAGACAATCTATGGTCACACCTCAAGAAACTAGAGAAAAACTAAACCTAAACCCAACAGAAGAAAAGAAATAACAAAGATCAGAGCAAAACTAAATTAAATTGAACCAAAAATACCTGCAAAAGATAAATGAAACAAAAAGCTGGTTCTTTGAAGAGATAAAAAAAATTGATAGACAATTGGTGAGATTAACTAAGAAAATAAGAGAGAAAATCCAAACAAACTCAATTAGAAACAAAATGGCAGAGATACCACAGAAAGACAAAAGATCATTCAAGGCTATTATGAATGATCCATTACACACACATACATACATACTAGAAAATCTAGAGAAGATGAATTTCTAGAAATATACAACCGTCCTAGATTAAATCAGGAGAAAATAGACACTCTGAACACATCAATAACAAGCAGCAAGATTGAAACAGTAATAAAAATATTGCCCCCAAAAAAAGTCCAGGACCAGATGGATACACAGCTAAATTCTATCAGGTATTCTATGAAGAATTTGTACCAATCTTACTAAATCCTCCCTAAATCATTATATGAAGCCAATATCATCCTAATACCAAAACCAGGGAAGGGCATAACAAAAAGAGAAAATTACAGACCAATATCCCTGAAGACCATAGATGCAAAAATTCTCAACAAAATACTAGCTAACTGAATCAACAGTATATAAAAAAGATAATGCACCATAATCAACTGGTTTATCATACCAGGGATGCAGGAATGGTTTAACATATGCAAGTGAATAGATATGACACATCACATAAAGAGAATTAAAAACAAAAATCATATGATCATCTCAATAGACACAGAAAAAGCATTTGACAAAATCCAGCATCTCTTTATGATTAAAATGATCAACAAAATCAACATAGAAGGGATATACCTCAAGGTAAGAAAAGCCATTTATAACAAACTCACAGCCAATATTACGCTGAATGAGGAAAAGTTGAAAGCATTCCTTCTGAATACTGGAACACTACAAGGATGCCCACTTTCATCACTTCTATTCAACATAGTACTGGAAGTCCTAGCCAGAGTAATAAGACAACAGAAAGAAATAAAGAGCATCCAACCTGGTCAAGAGGAAGTCAAACTGTCACTGTTTGCCAAAGTTGTGATCATATACCTAGAAAACCCTAAAGCCCCATCCAAAAAGCTTCTGGATCTGATAAATGATCAGGATACAAACTCAATGTACAAAAATCAGTAGCACTGCTATACACCACCACCAACCAAGTCGAGGATGAAATAAAAAATGTAACCCCTTTTACCACAGCCACAAACAAACAAAAACAAAAACTTATGAATATACCTAATCAAAGAGGTGAAAGATCTCTGCAAGGAAAACTACAAACCACTGCTGAAAGAAATCATAGACAACAAACACAAACAAAAGGGAATGCTCATGAGTGGGTAGAATCAATATTGTGAAAATGACCATACTGCCAAAAACAATGTATAAATTCAATGCAATTCCCATCTTACCACAACGTATTCTTCACAGAACTAGACAAAACAATCCTAAAATTCATATAGAACCAAAAAAGAGCCCACATAGCCAAAGTAAGACTAACCAAAAAGAAAAAATTTGGAGGCATAACATTGCTCAATTTCAAACTATAATACAAGGCTATAGGTATCAAAACATGATACTAGTATAAAAATAGGCACATAGACCAATGGAACAGAATACAGAACCCAAAAATGAAGCCAAATATTTACAGCCAACTGATCTTGAACAAAGCAAACAAAAACAAAATGGAAAAGAACATGCTACTCAACAAATAATGGTAGGATAATTGGCAACCACACGCAGAAGAATGAAGCTGAATCCTCATCTCTCACCTTATACATAAAATCAACTCAAGATGGATTAAAGACTTAAATCTATGACCTGAAACTTAAAAATTATAAAAGATAACATCAGAAAAATCTTTCTAGACTTTGCTTAGGCAAAGACTTCATGACCAAGAACCCAAAAGCAAATGCAACAAATACAAAGATAAATAGATGGGACTTAATTAAACGAAAATGCTTCTGCACAACAAAAGAAATGGCAGAGTAAACAAACAACACAAGAGTGGTAGAAAATCTTTGCAAACTGTGCATTTGACCAAGGGCTAATATCCAAAATCTACAAGGAACTCAAACAAATCAGCAAGAAAAACAAACAAACAAAAAAAAACAAGCAATCCCATCAAAAAGTAGGCAAAGGACATGAATAGATAATTCTCAAAAGAAGATATACAAATGGCCAACAAACATATGAAAAAAAATACTCAAAATCGAATGCAAATCAAAACCACAATGAGATACCACCTTACTCCTGCAAAAATGGCCAGAATTTAAAAAATCAAGAAATGATAGATGTTGGTGAGGATGTAGTGAAAAGGGAACACTTCTACACTGTTGGTGGGAATGTAAACTTGTACAACCACTATGGAAAACAGTGTGGAGATTCCTTAAAGTACAAAAAGTAAAACTGGTGTTTGATCCAGCAATCCCACTATGGGTATCTACTCAGAGAAAAAAAGTCATTATATGAAAAAGACACTTGCACATTCATGTTTACAGCAGCACAATTCACAACTGTGAAAAAATGAGGCCAACTTAAATGCCCGTCAACCAATGAGTTGATAAAGAAAATGAAATGCTATTCAGCCTTAAAAAGGAATGAAATTATGGCATTCACAGCAACCTGGAGTTGGAGACCATTATTCTAAGTGAAGAAACTTAGGAATGGAAAACTTAGGAATGGAAAACCAAACATCATATCTTCTCACTTATAAGCATGAGGATGCAAAGGCATAAGAATGATACAATGGACCTTGGGAACTTGGAAAGAATAATGGGAAGGGGGTAAGAGATAAAACACTATAGAATGGGTGCAGGGTACACTGCTTGGGTGATGGGTGTACCAAAATCTCAGAAATCATCACTAAAGAACTTTCCCATACAACCAAACACTGCCTGTTTTCCCAAAACTATTGAAATTTTTGTTAAAAAAAGAGAATGCAAAAATTGTAAGTATATATGTACCCAACATTGGAGCACCTAAATATATAAAGCATACATTAAAATATCTGAAGAGAGACATGGATGGCAACACATTAATAGGAGATGATTTCAATATTCCATTTTCAACACGAGATATTCAGACAGAAAAGCAATGAGGAAACATCGGACTAATCTACACTGTAGACTAAATGGACCTAACAGATATATAAGAACATTCCACCCAACAGCAACAGGATATACTTTCTTCTCAGGGCACACAGAATATTCTTCAGGATAGATCATATGTTAAGCCACAAAACAAGTCTTAACAAATTTAAGACAACTGATATCATAGCAAGTGTCTTTTCTCAACACAATAGTATTAAACCAGAAATCAATAACAGGAAGAATCATGGAAAATTAATAAATATGCATAAATTAATATGCTCCTGAACAACTATTGAATCAAAAAGTTAAAGGAGGAATTAAAATATGTATCTTGAGACAGACAAAAGCAGAAACACAGAATACCAAAACTTACGGGATACAGCAGAAGCAGTTCTAAGAGGAAAGTTTGTAACAATAAATATCTAATCAAAAAAGAAGGGCCGGGCGCGGTGGCTCAAGCCTGTAATCCTAGCACTTTGGGAGGCCGAGACGGGCGGATCACGAGGTCAGGAGATCGAGACCATCCTGGCTAACACGGTGAAACCCCGTCTCTATTAAAAAATACAAAAAACTAGCCGGGCGAGGTGGCGGGCGCCTGTAGTCCCAGCTACTCGGGAGGCTGAGGCAGGAGAATAGCGTAAACCCGGGAGGCGGAGCTTGCAGTGAGCTGAGATCCGGCCACTGCACTCCAGTCTGGGCGACAGAGCGAGACTCCGTCTCAAAAAAAAAAAAAAAAAAAAAAGAGAAGAAAGATCTCTGAAAAACAACCTAATGTTAAACCTAAAGGAACTAAAACAAACAAATAGAATGAACCAAGCTCAAAGTTAGCAAAAGGAAAAAAGTAGCGAAGATCAGAGCAGAGAAAAATGAAATAAAGACTAGAAAAATTATAGGATTAACAAAGCTAAGGGTTATTTTTTAAAAGATAAACAAAATGACAAATCCTTAGCTAGAACAATTGAGAAAAAAGGGAAGACTCAAGTAAACTAGACATGAAAGGAGAGTCATTACAATTGATAACAGAAATACAAAAGATCATAAAAGATTACTATGAACAATTATACTCCAAAAAACTGGACAATCTAGAAGAAAATGGATAAATGGATAACCTACCAAAACTGAATCACAAAGAAATTGAAAATCTGAAAAGACCAATAATAAGTAAAAAGATTAAACCAGTAATCTGAAGTTTTCCGTCAAAGAGAAGGCTATGGCCAAATGGCTTTATGGCTGAGTTCTACCAAACATGTAAAGAACACCTACTACCAATCCTTCTTAAATTTTTCCAAAAAACTGAGGGGAAGGGAATACTTTCAAAGTCATTTTATGAGACTGGAAATGCCCTAACACCAAAGCCAGACCAAGACACTACAAAAACAGAAAACTACAGGTCAGTATCACTAATAAACATAGATGCAAACATTTTCAACAAAATACTAGCAATTCTGTTCAACATAGTACTAGAAGTCTTAGAGAAAATAGGCAAGAGAAAGGAACAAAATGTATCTAAGAAAAAAAATTGAAATTGTCTTTGCTGACAATATGATCTCACATATAGAAAACCCTAAAGATTTCACCAATAAACATTTATAGCTGAAGAACAAATTCAGCAAAGTTTTAGATACAAAATCAACTTACAAAAGTGAGTAGTCTTTCAGTACACCAACAAAGAAATTAAGAAAAAATTCTACTTATAGTATCATACAGGGCTGGGCGTGGTCGCTCACGCCTGTAATCCCAGCATTTTGGGAGGCCAAGAGATTAAGACCATCCTAACCAACATGGTGAAACCTCGTCTCTACTAAAAATACAAAAATTAGCTGGGCATGGTGGTGTGTGCCTGTAGTCCCAGCTACTCAGGAGGTTGAGGCAAGAGAAGAGCTTGAACCCAGGAGGCAGAGGTTACAGTAAACCAAGATCGTGCCACTGATCTCCAGCCTGGTGACAGAGCAAGACTCCATCTCAAAAAAAAAAAAAAAAATATATATATATATACACACACACACACATATATATGTGTATATATATATATATACATACACACATATATATGTGTATATATATATCTGTACACAAAATATAAAACACTTGGGAATAAATTTAACTACGAAAGTGAAAGCTGTGTCTACTGAAAAGTTATATAAAACATAAATGAAAGAAGACACAAATAAATGGAAATATATCTTGTGTTCACAGATTGGAAGGATTAACATTTTTTAAATGTCTACACAGCCCAAAGTGAGATACAGATTTAATGCAATCCCTATCAAAATTTGCATTATATTCTTCATAGAAATAGCAAAAGCATTACTAAAATTCTTATGGAACCCCAAAAGAAGCCAAATAGCCAAAGCAATCTTGAGCAAAAAGAACCTTGAGCAAAAGAACAAGCTGAAGCATCATACTACCAGATTTCAAGATACACTATTTTGTATAGTATAACAACAGCATGATACTGTCATTAAAAGCAAATATATCAACTACTGGAATAGGATAGCCCGGAAATAAACCCACACAGCTACAGTCAATTGATTTTTAATGAAAGTGCCAGGAACTCACAATGGGGAAAGGACAATCTACTTAACAAATGAGAGCTTGGAAAAGTGGATATCCATATGCCCAAGAGCGAAAATGGACACTTACCTTATCCTTTATACAAGTTTCAACTCGAAATGGATAAAAGACTTAAATGTAAAACCTGAGACTGTAAAACTAATAAAAGAAAACAGAGGAAAAGCTGCATGGCATTGGTCTGCACAGTGATTTCTTGGATATGACCTCAAAATCACAGACAACAAAAACAAAAATAGACAATAGGATTGTATCAAACTACAAAGCTTTTGCATAGCAAAGGAAGCAATTAATATAAAGAGACAACCTACAGGCTGAGAGAAAATACTTGTAAATTATACATTAGATAAGGGGCTAATATCCAAAATATACCAGAACTTAAACTTTTGAATAATAAAGATCAAATAACCCTATTTTAAAAATGGACAAAAACTTGAATAGATATTTCTCAAAGAAAGACATACAAACGGGCAACAGATATATTTTAAAAATACTCAGATTCTGTAATCAGAGAAATGCAAATAAAAGTAACAAGGAGATATCACACCACAACTGTTAGATTGGATATTATCAAAAGGATGAAAGATTACAAATGTTGGCAAGGATGTAGAGAAAGGGAATCCTTGTACACTGTTGTGGTATTATAAATTAGTTCAGTCATTTTGAAAAACATTATGGAGGTTCCTAAGAAACTAAAAATACAACTACCAAATGATCCAGCAATCCCACTTCTGTGTGTAAACCTAGAGAAATTGAAGTTAGCATGTCAAAGACATGTCTGCACTGTCATGTTTATTGCAGCATTATTCACAATAGCTAAGATACGGAAATAGCCAAGATGTTCATCAGTGGATGAATGGATTTTTAAAACTCTAATATATATACAAATGGAATAATATTCAACCTTAAGAAAAAAAAACCTGGAAATTCTGTCATTTGTGACAACATGGATGAAACTAGAGGACATTATGTTAAGAGAAATACTGCAGACACAGAAAGATAAATACTGAACAATCTCACTTATATGTGGAATCTATAAAAGTAAACTCAGAAGTAGTGAATAGAATGGTGCTTGCCAGAGGCTGGGAGTTCAAGGTGAATAGGGAAAGAGAAAATTACATTGGTCAATGGGTACAAAGTTTCAGTTAGGCAGGATAAAATAGTTCTGAAATTCTATTGTATACCACGATGACTATAGTTAATAATGATGTATTATATATTTCAAAATAGCTAAAAAGATTTTAAAGTTCTTACCACAAGGAAATAAGTAGTTGAGGTGATAGAATTATACTAATTATCCTGATTTGATCATTTCATAATGTAAACAGGTATTGAAAAGTAACATACGGTATATATATATATATATATATATATATATAATTATTGTCAATTAATTTTTAAAAATGTAAAAAAATTAAAGTTGCTATAAACTTTCAGAAAATTAACTGACCATATTGTTGTGGTGAATTTCTTATACAGTTGGGAATTCATTTTTATACCCAGTCAGATTATCTCTGCCTTTTACAGTGTTTACACTCCTGTGATTTTGATGTATTTAAATGTTCAAACTCATGTGATTTTAATGTAATATGCTTCTGTTTGAATTAACCATTTTGCTATTTGTAAAGAATATTTTTCCTACTAGTTCTTCATTTTATTCCTTTTTTACATTTTATTTTGGAAGGTCTGTGTACTTCTTTTTTATTGCATCTACACTATTTGTCTGTACGATATATCTCCATGCTTCATCTACTAAGTGCTTGTTCTAGAGTTCATAACATGCATCATTAACTTAGCATAGTATACTTTCCATTAATAGTATACTAATTCCAGTATCATCTAAGAATATTTCTTTCCTGTGTACTATGCAGAGTCATGCAATTAGCATATGCAGATGTAAGTCAACAACATTTTGCTCACAAAATTTAGAATCTCTCAAAATAGTCATTGTATCCATTAGTATAAATTAGCCTTTGTCTCGAAAAGTTAAGAAAAGGAAAAAAAATATGAAAGGATACATTAGTTAAGACTACATGTGACTATCACGTATCTAATTTATATTGAAAAAATAATTATTATTTACATTTCTGATCAATAACTTATTTTTTAGTTTATGTATATTAAATCTGACCAAAATATGATGGAAAATACAGGATAAATTAAATATAAACCCTGCCTCCAAATAATCTTTATTCTTTTATGAGCAGGAAAATATGACTTTTAGGAGGCTATCCTGCACTGTAGCATTTATAATAATGCACTCAGAGAGAGGTGCAAATGCTGTGGTAATTCAAGTCAAAAAGGACAACTAGGAGATAGGTTTAGAAGGAACCATTGAGTTGTTTTTAGGGAAACCACTAATAATTTTAATTTCATAAGTGGTATGATTAGAGTTTTAAAATCTAAAACTGATAAATGCATCAGATGACTTGGAGAGATAAATTAGGGGACTTCAGTAGTCCACAGGAGAGTCAATGAAAAGTCAAACTGAGATGGCAAAGAAAACAGGACAAAACATTAGGTAATCAAACAACTGCTTTGGTGAGAAAAATAAGAACGAAAATGCTGCACTATGCTAGTATCTTAATATGAGTTAAAGTAATAAGAAAGAATAAAATTTTCCTATATGGTGACAGTGGGAATTATGGAAATTATGAGTTTAAAGTGTCACTGAGGCATTCATAGGAACATTACTTAGAAGTCAGGTGAACATACAAGACTGAATTTGGGGGAAAGTAGGGATTTTCTACATAATTTTACCTAGAGATTTGTACCGGCATGCCAACTGAAGATGTTGGATGGGTGAGATATTTAATAGAGAGAATGCAGCAAGAGAGCAAAAGTGGACCAAGACAAAATTCAGAAATAACGACTTTAGGATACAATAACAGAAAGAGCAGCTTAAGAAGAAAACATTTAAGAATTAGTAAAGATATGAGATGATATCCCAGGTAGTGATTTTAAGGGAATCAAAAAATGAGGTGAAAGAATGAAAGGTCACCAGCAGTAATTGACATTGAATTAAATGAATGAGAATTAAAAGAAATCCTTATTTAGAGACTTTAGAGGCCATTTGTGACATATGAGAGAGAAACTTCAGTTAGATTATTTGACAAAGTCAAATTTCACAATGTTAGAAAAATGAAACCATCTATAAACATAGAATGATCTTTTAAGTTTAGTAAGTAAAAAAATAAACAGAAAGATAAGACTGTAAACAGTCTGAATATATAATTAGACAAAGAAAAAGAGATTGATAAGTGAAGAGAAGGACAGGGTTGATAGCCAAGGTGTCCAAAGGAACAGAATAGAACCAGAAGATGGAGTTTCAGAAAGGAAGCATATCATTTATTCTGAATAGGAGGGGAGAAAATAAGGATGAATAAAGACAAAAGATCATTAAGTGTGAAGAGAGTGAAAACTCAAGGAGTTCTTGTCTGTTGTTCCTTGTCTATTCTGTGAAGCAGGAATGTGAAGAGTAGGCATGAAATAAATGGCTTAAGAGTGGGAAAGAGTGGCTTTCACAGCTGTGAGGACAGGAACCCGCAAGTGTCAAGCAGCAATGAGAACACCCGAGGTCAGACAGCATAAAAATCAAAGGAATTCCATTGGGAGTTAAAGATTGTTTAGATATTTTCCGCATATTTGTCTACCTGTTTGAAATTTTGCCAAATATGATGCTAATTCATGCCATGAAAATAAAGATTCTTGAAAATTCTTTACCAGAGAAATCTGGATGCCAAAGTGCTCATTTTGCTGAAATAATTTCCAAATTTGCTCTCTTATCCAAAATGTTTAAATCCCTACCTCATTCAAACTATACATTTTCTTGTATTTTAAATATCATTTTCCTTCATGCAAATAATCTTGAATATAAAATAAATTGCTACAATGAAAAAGTTGAATTTATGTAGATTATTTTTTTCTGTAAGAAAATCTTAATTTCATGGATTATACAAAATCTGTTCTATAAAATCTTAAAATTTACTTTTTAGCAAAATATACATTTTACAAGAAATTTAAAAATATATATATATGTATTAAGCCTCCTGAAAGAATGCTTACAAGAAATAGTTAACCTACTGAACCTGTGAATAAACATTTCTTTAGTAGCACATGGTCGTATTCACACAACAATTGGATTCCAAAATATGTTTTTCCAATGTTATATAAAAACATTCAGTTTGTGTAATGAACAACAATAGTGCCAGTAATCAAAGAAATCACGATTGTCAACAATGAGAAAAAATGTCTCCTAGCAACCAAGTTTCAATTACTCTTTGTTTGCTAACAAGTGCTTAGATATTTCATGCTGGTAGCTTTATTCCAGAGAGTAATGCATTATCAAGACCATGAGAGAGAGCTCCTGTTTTAACTGGCTTTGGTTTCCAATCAAACATCTTTGCAATTAATTTTATTAGTGTTTTAGACCTAATTTACTTTGAATAAGCCATAACTATGATTTGTTATTGTCATGTTCTAAAAGGAATTGTAATGTGGAATAATTATTTGTTTAAATAATGGAATCATGGGCATACAGATGATACTCCAACAAAGTAAAAAATTATCATTAATAATAAGATTAAACAAAATCATATCCCAGAACAGATCCCAGGAGGACCCTTTAGCTATGTTAGTTGAACTAGAAATAATACTGCTAATTAAGATAT
Organism: Theropithecus gelada; assembly: GCF_003255815.1. NCBI lineage: Eukaryota > Metazoa > Chordata > Mammalia > Primates > Cercopithecidae > Theropithecus > Theropithecus gelada. The sequence continues at coordinate 122,137,316 of NC_037673.1, forward strand.
AACACTGACTGTCATAGCAGTAGTCACAAAGACCATTTACTAGTGCCTAATAAAAACTCTCTACTGACAATAAGGATACAATGTAAAAGTACACTCTTAGTTGAAATCTATCCAAATTATGATTATATATCAAAGTTTGGGAACATTCTCATTCAAAGCATATGTACTAATTACTTTACACCATTTAAATTGGGTTAATGATTGTTGAAACTACACTATTTGAGCTGAAGTTCTTCTGCACGTAGTGGGTGGAGCCTATACCTCTTACTTCTTTTTTATATAAAGATAATCCAGAGGACTGAATTTACCAGAATCTCAGTGTTTGAGTAGAACCACCCTGGCAGTTGTTGATACAACAATTATTTCTCTCACTATTGGATTTTAGCAATCCATCTCATCTGGACCTACTAAAGAGAAAAGGTTCATGGAAAATAGCCACAAAAAGATATTCAATAATATTGCAGCATTATTTTTATGTAATCACACACCCATACATACACACATACACACAATCAGAGGTCAGCATGATAAATAGCTGAAGTCCGTACCAAAGTAGCCAAAGCTATAGTTGTGTAGCCACTCAAAACATGTTTTCAAACTGGTCATTTGGACATAGATTTCTGTTTAATAGATATTTCATTTTTTACTTAACGATATTGGCATTATGTAGAAACTGACATTCCATGTTCCAGATTAGATTCCACAGAAATTTAGAGGTATTAAAATTGGCGTCTATAAATATTCTTAGGTAATCTATTATTTGTATTATTCTTAGCTAAAGGTGAAAGATGGGTGATCTGATTTAAATTTACTTCAACTGAATAAAATTATCAAACTAAATGAAATAATTTAAGATGTTTCTTCACTTTCTTATAATTACCTAATTAACATATAAAAAACCTTTAAGACTTTTTGATACCTTCAGTAGCTAAAATGTCGAAATCTCTACTTTGCGTGTAGAATTGTGACTATAAGTATATTTATCCACATTTTAACAATGTCTCTGGTTTTTTGGCTCTTTCATATTACTTTCCAAAGAGGAGGAATAAATCTCAGATCTTATGATGGTATTTAAGCCTACTTTTAGCATTAAGTTGCGTATTTTACCTTTCCAGGACAGACTTATTGCTTATAAGTTATATAAGCACAGAAATAAGTGGGGTCAAATACAGAAAATGATAAAATTGTCTAAGTACTAGGAATCCCTTTTTGTTTTTAAAAATTATTATGAAATATAATAGTACAATATAAAATATATTATTTAAAACAGACATTTTCTTAAAAACAGTTTCTTTTTATCTTCAAGAAAGAAGAGTTAATTGGAAAACAAGGATTTCAGTAAAGTGCTATTTTCAGAAGAAATAATTTTACCATGTTTGCAAAATGCTGTTGTTACAGGGTATACTAGAAAAAGATTAGCTACAGTCTGCTTTTGAGCAATGAGTTAGAGTGAGATTCTGAGCATGCAAATGCATTTTTTAGAGGCAATTCCATAACCACCATTTTTACAGTTTTAATATGAAGCTTTGCACTACAAAGTGTTCTGCCTCCCCATCCTCAAGATAGTAGACAAAAGTGAAAAGAAATTTAAAAATAAACACTAACACAACACAGAGAAACACTAGTCAAAGAACAAGACTCAAGAGACTTATCTTCTAAACTCAGTAGAACTGGCTCTCTGCCAAATTATGTAAGTTCTTTGAGTCTTATTTTTCACATCAGTAAAGTGCATGTGTCTATTCTGAATTAAAAGATATTCTTTGAAAACTATTTCCTTAAAAACATGGAAATATTTTGTGAGTACAGGAAGGGATGGGGAGCAACATCGTGACAGTGAGTTCTGTGTATCCCATTGGCAGAACTAGGATTTTTATAAATGTTTCAGCGGGGAGACAGAAATGCCATCCTTGTCAATCTCTTCTTTCCACTGGGAATTCTGGTAAATCTGGACATCAATGATACAGGTACTTTGTTGGCCTGAATTTTTTTTTAACTCATTTATCTATGAAAAAATAAATAAAGGCAAATTAACACATTGCAGGACAAACAAAAACTGAGAGAATTTGGTGCTAACAGACATACATTACAGGGAATGTCTGTAAGCTTTTTAAGGCTGAGATTAAGTGATCCTGACATAATTTGAATTAACATAAAAGTTTCTAGTTGCACTTGCTTATACATACGTGTGTGCATAGGCCAGAGGATAAAATGCATTGCTGCTGGGGAACAACTCATATAGTGGAGGCTTGAGCACACCATGCTTATTCCCAGAATTCTACTGCTCTGCTTTTGAACCATTACCATGCCTTTCAGCAGCACTGTCAACAGAGCTCAGAGAAGGTCTTGAACTCCAGAGAATGAATGAGATATGCCAAATGAAGCATAATTACTTTATTGACGTCATTCAGCTTTCAACTCACATTTAATGGGAAAGCTTCTACTGCTTGAACAGTGGGCCGTTTGTAGCACATTATGCAAATGATAAGACTAATCTTTTGCATTATACATAAGAGCTGCTTATTGTGCATTAACTAATTTATCTGACTAGGAAGGGGCTATGAATGCTGATTTTTATTAAGCTCTTCATTAAGTGAAAATGTAGGCATGGCAAGTGCATATATTAGCATGTGCCTATCTTGCATGGATGAATAAATACATATACACATCTAGTTACCAAGTGACATTCTTTTGGTGGTAGAAATCAACTTTAATTTTTTTTTTTTTTTTAGTCACATCAGTAAGATAAGAAAGTGAAAATTCAACAATCAATGGAAAAGACTCCTGTATCATTAAAAATCACCACACTTATTTTTTTATCATGGTCCTAAAAGTGTTTTTTAAAAGAACAGAATGTGTAGCCCAAAGTCAATAGTTTAAATCTTATGTAAATATCCTTCAGTATCCAGTGACTATTTTTTATGGTCATAAAAAGCCAACTATGAATAATTGAACACCAAGTCAAATTAATCACCTCAATTTTTATACATGCTTAATTTGAGTGGAATAAAAGAACAAAATAATATTATATTAAATATACAATAATTAATTTGGTCTAAATCTAGGCAGAGGAATGTCTAGATGAACATGTGAATAATGTAATCCTCACTTAATTGGCACATTTCATTAAGGCACACATTTGAAACCAACCCAGCCTCTACATAGACAGGCTCATCTCAGCAAGTTGTGTAAAATTTGACCAACTTTCACAAGAGAAGAAATATCAAAAATATCACACTTTATTTGCTTGATGAAATTGATATAAATCTATCTTAGCCAATGTATATTGGGAACTCTCTATATGCAAATTGTTATGAGTATTTTAAGCTTGTTACTTAAAAAAAAGTATTTTAACAATCCTGTTAACAGCTCCCCAATAGGAGATAAGTGATTACTTCTATAACTGGTTTTCAAGGTGAAAAGGCTAAAGGAAATGAAATTAGCTTATTTCTTTGAAGATACTATATAGTAGCAATGACTAGGCAACAGATGGGGGAGGGGCAGAGATGCCAAATGTACCTTCTGACTTCAAATTTGAGTTCTCAGTTGTAGTTCATTAAAATTAATGACCAGTCACTACGTGTCGTGCATGAGGAACAGCTCATTCCTTTATCAGTCAGGTAAACTAAAACACACACTACTTTACATGACACAAAACTAGCCCTGGGATTTGGCCATGGGCCCAACTTAACTGCAGAATGTTTATAAAATTATTAAAATTTATGAGTTGATAGCACTCTCAAGCAATTTATTATAGCTGTAAACCATTTTTAACTTTTGAGAACACAATAAAGTTGATTTAATAATCCCCCTAATCTTATACACAACTTCCTCCAGAATTTTCTTCAATTACGCCTCATAAATTACAATTTATTGTATATTAGAGAAACACTAAAAATCAAATACTTCATGAGAATTTCATCAGATTCATTTATTCTGAAACATTTGCCAGAGAGCATAACAAATTCACATGTGACCCCTGTACTCTGAAGAGCTGAAGTTCAAACCAAAGCCACAGTGGAGAGTTCCTTTGCCAAGGATAATAACTAAAATCTTCCCTTGACTTGAGCCAGGACCTCAGCTTTAATGAATGTCGGGTCAAGAAGTCATGAAGAAAGAGGGGGGGCAGTTCTAGGGAAATTCTGTCTATTCAGAAAACAGCTTGAATTGCAAAGCACAGATAGTCACCATCACCTCTTTGTAAGACTTTGTTAGAGAACAAGCAACTGAAAAGAGGGATCACAAAGAGGCAGTAATTGTAAGCACACACTGTGTTTTCCTGAGGAGCAGCAGGTCATCAGTATAAACACATTTACTTAGATTTAACAACTTTTAAGCGAAAATTTCCTACTTTTAAAAATAGAATTTACGTTTAGGATCCAGAACCCTGCTTGAAGTATAATCCCCAACTGTGAATAATCTGCCTTGATTAAAGCAGAATTATTTCCCGGACCCAGTGGGTCTTGTGACTTACAGAACTTTATTTTCATGATTAAAATAGAAGGTTTTGAAAGTATGAGAAATTCATCGAATGTAACAAAAAGGAAATATATTTATAATAGATATGTTTCCTGGTTCAGTGGGGAAGGATGGATGGACATATTTCCTGAGGAAAGTCTATGTGCAGTCAGAGGAAATATTGTGTCGACATTCCTTAAATATTTCAGGTTTGTGCCTTCATGCTCCCTTTAGGAGGCTGGAGGCTAAAAGCCCTAGTCAAGCAAATTTACCATTGACTTTACTATGCTAAAATTGCAACTGGTGATTTCCTGGGCTTGCAGAACCAGACTTTAGAGTGAAGCTAGTTCTGGGAGAAGCTTTCAGGAGCAGAGAATTCCTTCAAAAATGAGATTTGTCTTTACTTGGGATATCCATAGGATCTGTCTTCTTAACATGAATAAGATCTCCTCATGGTATTCAAGAGCAATCGGAAAACAGGAGATGACGTTATCATGGACTTAGTCATGCCAAAGAAGCTTTAACAGTCCTAAGACCATAGTGGGCCTAGTGGTGTCAGTTTAAAGTCAGAACCCCACAGAAAACTTACCTGGGCTCTTGTTTCTTTTTCTCCTTGTTTACTCTGCCCCTAGTGCTTGTTGCCCTAAATGCTTGACTATGATACATGCTGTTCAAAGAACAGGTCTATGTGCTCCCTTTTCCTTGTTCATGTGGTTGGGTGTCCATATCTGTACCAATGATTCTTCTACCATCTTGGCCACCGTAGTATCAAGTAGACACCTGGTCTAAGTTGGGCCAAACAAATTCCTCTCCATGAAATACTGAGCTAATTAAATGTATAAAGCTGAGGTAAAAGATCCTGAAGACCAAGGATTGAGGGCACTATTTTGTGGTGACCATGAAGACTATGAGCAGAAGAGACCCATCTACAGAGGAAAAAGCATAGAAAGCAGTAATAGAGAGAAATAGGAATAAGTGAATATGAGACCATAGGGAGAGCTAGAGAAAACAGTTGTCCTCTCTTTTCCCTATGATTTATCAGTTCGTGTGAGGTCTACATGTATTTCTAACTCTTGGATCCTTTATATTCTCCTGTTCTATAAAGCCCATTTTAATTTGATCTAGTATGCCTACACTTCAGTAAATAAGCCATCTTATATACAAGAAATCAAAAAGAAAATTTGAAAGTATTTTGAACTAAATTAAAATGAAAACTTCATTATTTTTGTTTTTGAATTTTTTTATAATTTCTAATTTTATTTTAGATTTAGGGGGTCCATGTGTGAGTATGTTACATGGGTATATTGCATAATGCTGAGGTTTGAGCTATGGATCCCATTACACAGGTAGTCAGCATAGTACCCAATAGGTAGTTTTTCAACCCATTCCCCTCTTTCTCCCTCCCTGTTCTCATAGTCTGCACTGTCTATTGTTTGCATCTTTACGTCTACGTACACTCAAAGTTTAGCTCCCACTTGTAAGGGAGATCATGTGGTATTTGTTTTCCTGTTCCTGCATTAATTTGCTTAAGATTATGGCCTCCAGTTGAATCCATGTTACTGCAAAGGATGAGACTTTTTTTTATGGCTGCATAGTATTCCACGGGGTATATACACCAGAACTTCTTTATCCAATCCACCATTGATGGGCACCCAGGTTGATTCCATGTCTTTGCTTTTGTGAATAGTGTTGCAAGAAACATACAAGTGCATTTGTCTTTTCGGTAGAATAATTTTTTTTTTTCCTTTGGGAATAAACCCAATAATGGGATTGTTGGGTTGAATGGTAGCTTTAAGTTATTTGAGAAATCTCCAAACTGCTTTCCACAGTGGTGGAAGTAATTTACATCATCACCAACAGTGTATTAGGATTCCTTTTTCTCTGAAGCCTTGCAAACATGTTATTTTTTGAATTTTTAATAATAGCTATTCTGACTAGTGTGAGGTGTGACAGTGTATCTCATTGGGGTTTTTATTTGCCTTTCTCTGATTATTAGTGATGCTGAATATTTTTTCAAATGTTCATTGGTTATTTGTATGTCTTCTTTTGAGGAGTATGTTTGTTCATGTCCCTTGCCCAGATTTTAATGAAGTTGTTTTTTGCTTGTTGATTTCAGTTCCTTATAGATTCTGGACATTAAACCTTTGTTGGATGCATAGTTTGCAAATATTTTCTCCCATTCAGTAGATTGTTTACTCTGTTGCTGGTGTCTTTTGCTGTGCAGAAGCTCTTTAGTTTAATGCGGTCCTCTTTGTTAATTTTTGTTTTTATTGCAGTTGCTTTTGGTATCTTTGTCATGAAATATATGTCAGGTCCTATGTCTAGAATGGCATTCCCTGGGTTATCTTTCAAAGGTTTTATAGTTATAGGTTTTACAACTAAGTCTTTAATCCATCTTGAGTTGATTTTTGTATAAAGAAGGGGTCCAGTTTCAATTTTCTGCATATGGCTAGCCAGCTATCCCAGCACCATTTATTGAATAAGGAGTTCTTTGCCTATTGCTTTTGTCAGCTTTGTCAAAGATCAGATGATTGTAGGTGTGCAGCTTTATTTCTGAGTTCTCTCTTCTGTTCCATTGGTCTATATGCCTGTGTTTGTACCATTACCATGCCATTTGGTTACTGTAGTCTTAAAGTATTGTTTGAAGTCAGGTAATATGATGCCTCCAGTTTTGTTCTTTTTGCTTAGGATTGTTTTGACTATTTGGGCTTCTTTTATTCCATGTGAATTTAGAATAGTTTTTTCAAATTCTGTGTAAAATTACCTTTCATTTTCATTTTCTGATTACCTTAGGTTATATAACCCATTCCTTCAACCCTTCTCTATATATTGTCTACATCTTTGCTTGTGTCCTTTTATCCACATACCCATAACAGAGCCAACACAGAATATCGGTTTTCAAAGCCTATACCAGGCTGATGCATTAATGCTGCTAGAATAAAACTACAACTGTGGTGACTACTCTCAATATGTCCTGTAAAATTGCCCAGCAATTTGTTTTTGTTTGTAACAACTAATTCTGCTTGTTGGGAGGATGTGCCCAAAGGCAAGGCAAGGGAGCAGCCTCTACAACTCTTCTAGGTGGGAAAGAGTGGGTATCATCATATCCCTCAATGATGGCATATCCTGCTTGGAAAGGAGGGATTTTTTTGATGCCCTGCCATCTATAAACCAATCTGGGGCTCCATTTATGTGAGTGGAAGGTGGTGAAACATGGTGAAAGAACTGTCAATGAGATCAGCATGAGTGTTGGTTGGGGTTCAAAACTGGTGTTGAAGGTAAAAGAGTGATGGTATTGTGAGAGGAGTATCTACGAAGAGAGAGAGAGTATTGAAGGAGAGTTGAATGTAGGGCTTGCATGCAAGAGGAGGAGATGGAGGTAAGTGCCTTATGGCTGAGCATATCTTGTAGACTGTGGGAAGAAAATACCTGAAGGGGTTCATAGAATGTGAGTTTTTGTGCCTCAGGAATAATGAGAGAGGTTGTGGCCAAAATTTTTGAAGCAAAGGGTCCAGGTTTTGTAAATGGGATCTAGTTATTTTGAAAAATATGCCACTGGTTGGAGGGAATCTCCCATGGGTTAGGTTAGTAGCCCAAGGGCTTGACTATGAGAATTGTGTAAATATACATAAAAAGATCTTAGGAGGTTTGGAAGGCCTACAGTGGGGGCCTGTAATAAATCATGTTTTAGGTGCGAGAAAACACGATAAACATCTGGGGTAGGAGTGAGTGGTTGGTCAATATTTCCCTTTGTGTGTTTATAAAGGAGTTTACTGAAAATGGAAAAATTTGCTATCCATAATCAGAAATATCCCACTAATCTAAGGAAAGTAAGTCCCTTTTTGTTTTAGGAAATGGGATTTGTTGAATGCCTTGATTTTATGCAGGTGGAATTTCTTGAGTATTTGGAGTTATGACTAATTCTAGGCATAAAGCTTTTGGAAAGGTTAATTGGGCTTTTTTTGATAACTGGCACTCGTACTCAGTGAAAAATTTTAAAAGCCTGGTGGTATGTTAAATGCAATGTTTTAGAGTGGGGCTGAAAAGAAGTAAGTCATCCACATATTGAAGCAAAATGCTAGGTGGTAGAGGTAGATGGAAAAAGTCCAACCGAAGTGCATGAACAAAATATTGAGGGCTGTCTCTGAACCCCTGGGGGAGGACAGTCCAGGTGAGTTGTTGTGCCAGGGTTGTGGCAAGTGAACCCAAAATGTTTTGAGAGGAGGGATGTAGAGAGATAGTAAAAAGGGCACCTTTGAGGTCTAATACCAAGAAACAGCTAATGCTGGAAAGAATTCACGATAAGAGGTTGTAGGGGTTTCGATGTAGGGGTTTCAGACAACAGGACAAAAACAGGAACCATAGCAGAGTTGATTTGTTGCAAATTCTGAACCAGTCTATAGGAGTCATCTGATTTTTTAATCGGGAGAATAGGAGTATTGTGGGGAGAATGGGTGGGGATTAAAATATTGGCAGCTGGAAGTTGGGAGATGAGCTTGAGTCTCTGTAATTAGAGTTGAGGGGAAATCATGGGACCACCATATAGTGCATAGGCTCCTTCAGTGAAATTTGAATCTGAATAGTGGGTGGCTATTATGGGGGAGTCAGTGTTCCATACTATGGGATTTGTGTGGCTGAGGAATTTGGAATTTAAGCCTATTTGATGTGGAGTGTCTGAGAAGGGGCTCTGTTCTCAACATAACAATAAATATGGGGTTTCTTGTATGCCCTTCATGCTAACAACAGAAACAGATGAATGTTCTAATGGGACTTGATATTCAGTTAATACCTATAGGCTCTCCCCAGTATCCAAAAGAAAAGAAATAATCTTACTGGATACTGTCCCAATTACCCTGGGTTCCATCACTAGATATGGGGGCAAAGGATCCCAGCCATCCTCAGTCTTCCATTGTCAGTGCCAGCAGTGAAGAGATTTCCTCCTGTGATGGTCAGGGGCCTTCATTATGAGCAACATCCTAACAGGGAAGGTGTCCCCATTGGGGGCAGTCTATTTTCCAGTATCCCCAAAGACCACAAGTTGGGCATGGTTTGATGGGGGCTGAGGGGTTAAGACAAGTCTTTGCCCAGTGTCCAGGGTTGCCACATTGGAAACAGACTCCTGGAGAGGTAGAGGAGTTTCCTTTTGGGTTACTGAGAGGCTTCTGTGTAACTGACTTTTGGACAGCAGAGGCAAACATCTGGTATTTTAAATGGAGATATTTGTTTTTTTGAATTTTTTGTTCATCTTTGTTGTTAAAGACACAGAATGCTACATTTAGGAGGTCCTGCCAAGACGTCTGGAGTCCCTCCTCTAATTTTCATATTTTTTTCTGGATGTCTGAGACAGATTGAGAAATTAGAGGTGAAGAAAAGTTTGACCCTCTCTAGATTCTGGGTCCAAATTGGCATATTTTAGCATAGCTTCAGTGAGGCATGATAAGAAAAGGGCAGGATTTTCCTGGGGCTCTTTTGTAATTTCTCTAAGTTTTTCGTAATTAACTGCCTTATGGACATTTTTGTCCATGCCCACAGGGAGACAGGTAATCATGTGGTCTCTTCACCTGATGCTACTGTCTCCCTGTTGGTAAGTCTAATCTGGGTCTCTATGAGGGACTGCATCATTGGCCACTGAATTTTGTATAGGGGCTTGATTGTGGAGTTCATCTGCCTGTGTTTCTGCTGAACCCCAGATGTGTTCTTTTTCATCAGGAGTGAGGGTGGAGGTTAGAATTATATAAATGTCGTGCCAAGTTAAATTAATGGATTGGGTTATGTGGAGGAATTCCCTGTGATAATGAGAGGGATTCTCAGAGAAAGATCCCAGATGCTGTTTGATCTGTGACAAATCAGACATGGAGGAAGAGACATGAACGTGAGCAATGCCTTCAACCCCAGTTACTTCCCAGAGAGGGAGAATGGCAGAGGTGGTCTGACTGGCTGGAGGAGTTTTTAAATGGGTAATGGGGGGAGAAGGAAGAGGGGTGGGGTTTAGGGTTAAAAGCTTGAGGGCAGGAGGGGCCAACGGAGCAGAGGGTTTGGATGGGTGAGGAGCAGATGCAGGGGTTTGAAAATATGGAGGGGGTTCACCTTGAGGGTCAAAAGGGGTTTCAGAGGAAGGAGAAACCCAGGGAGGGTTTTCATTAAGAAGGATTTCATGAAGGGTGCAAACTTGACATAGGGAGGGTTGGGATTTAAGGTAGAAGAAAGCCTGAATATAGGGAACCTTTTGCCATTTGCCATTGCTGGTTATAAAGTTGGCAAGGTCCCTGAGAATTTGAAAGTCAAAGGTGCCAGTTTTGAGCCATCAGCTGTCATTATCTAATTTGTATTAGGGCCAGGCTGTGTTGCAATAAAAAACGAAATGCTTTGACTTCAGGCTCCCCCATAAGCCAAATTTGGTGAGGTTGTGAAGAAGACAGCCCAGTGGGGAATATGTAGGAATGTGGGATTGTTTGGCACCCACGTGGACTGGTAAGAGGAGACCAAGGGTATCTGGTTTTGTTCTTTCTAGGCATCCCCAGAATAAAAGACCCAGAATCCTCTTTCTGAAGAGGATGGTTAAGCTGAGAAGAAACTGGGTATCCCCAGGATTTCTACTAGCTTAGCCCCATTGGTCCTCCGAGGACCAATACAGCTGATCCAACTTTCCCGAGTACTGCTGGAAAGCCAGGGGAAGGCAAATCTTACCAACATGTTGGATTAGGGTCCAGTGTTGGATTTTCTTGTTGGAATCAGTAAAGGGCCTCCCGAACTGGAGCCATGCAAGGGAGAGAGAGAAAGGAAGAGAGGAGGGAAGAGGGGGCAAGAGATAGAGTGAAATGCCCATTGTGGGTGGTCGGTGGTGGATTCCTGAGACCTGAGGGTTTTGAGAGCCCACTGAAGAGCAGCCCCAGCCCAAGTCTCACAGTTCACTTCAGATTAATTGTCCTCCTCATGCAAATCACTCAAAAAGTGAAATGAGAGAAAAGATGGGGCAGGTGGCCAGAGACTCAGGACCCAGGAGTTAACCCAGGATGAGCTGCCACTGCCCACCACTTCCTGGGTTGCAAGAGATCCTTTACCTTCCACACCTGTCCTAGGTTTTGGCACCAAATGCAAGAGTTGAAGAAAGAAGAAAGAAACACAAAAAACAGCTCAACAGTCAAAGACAGGCTTACTTTGGAGAATAAACCTGAGAGCAGCTTGCGGCCAATTTTGATTAGGAGCATTCTCTTTTACAGACTAAGGGTATTTAAAGGTTTAGGGAAGAGGAGCTTATTGTAGGCTCAGGATGTTTCTGTGTGGAGGAGCGTTTTATTGTGGGGTCTCTGGTTGGAGGGGAGGTTATCTTGGGGCTGGCATGACTTTGGTCAGAGGGGAGTTTATCTCAGGGTTGGAATGTTTCTGGTTGGAGGTGTTATTTGTGGTTTATGGTCATGCTGACATTAGCCATTAGGCTGATGTTTCTTTGGATTGCATTTAGGCAGTTTTTAATGAAAGGGAACTTAAAATGAGGGTGTTTGTTCAAGATGGTGATGCTCCTGCTCTGTCAATGTCAAAAGCTTGAAATTAGCCATTGTGAGAGTATTGACACTACAAAAATGAGCAAATGTTACAAATCAGAGCTTATTTTCCTCTCAAAAAGCTGGTTTTAATTCTTAACAAGCACATAGCCTTCCTCCTGTGACACCTAGAGAAGATGGTCAGGAGAGGTGAAAATTGTGGAAGGAAAATGAATAGGATAGTAACTTTGTATTTTACCCTGGTGATTACAGAATGACCCCCTGCAAAGAAAGGGACGATGCTTAGTAAACACTTGGTTTGTACATATAAGATGGGAAAATTTGTTTTGAACTGAAAGCTGTAGTCCAAGTATATATTGTTGCTAGATTACATAGTGCATGCTTCATTTATACAATCTCTTAATTGATTTTACATCAACAAATGGGAGGCATATGACATTACAGATATTTTAATTATATAACTACAGATATTTTACTTATATAAATACATCTTGATCTGTAGCAAGCACATGCAATAATTAGATCCAGTTATATTTTTTCTTTCTCATCTTATTGCCTGAGATAAATGACTCTTTGTTAATTTTGAGGCTTTAATATAAATAGCAAGACTTTTTAAAAGTTTTTGAGTATCTGGGTCTGCAGAAATTTGAAAAAGTACACTAATTATATTATTGAAAAAGATTTTAATAATCACAAGCTCTATTTGTATACATTGGAAAGGAATCAAAATTTTAAAAATGGGTATTAAATATGTCACTCCATCAGTTACTAACATTGATAAAAGTAGCCTACCTATTTATATTTTCTAATCCTCTTTTTCCGCATTTGTAAAATGGGGTTAATTATGGTACCTCTCTTTTTTGATTGTTGTAGGGATTAAATGAAATGACTGATAAAAAGTACTACGTAGTGCCTGGCACTTAATAAATGTTTGCAGTTTATATATTTTGCTCTCAGAATATAAATAGGTAATCATAATATTTACCGTGGGAACTCTTGGCAGATTTCGTTTCAGAAGTGCATGCCATATTTATTCCATAAGATTCATTATATTAGTTTTCCCTGTGTAATTCCTTTGCATGTCTTATGCATGTAGGCAGTATATTCAGACACAAGACCCTTGCATAACAACGGGGTTATTTGCACTTTAAGGCTTCCTGAAAGAAATCTGTCCCATGAGGTTCATTTCCTCAAACACTGTAAAACTGCAAAGGAAGCAGCTCTTCCTCTCACAGTGCTCACGTCCTGAAGCAGTACTGCCTTTTATCTTTAAGTCCTCAGAACTCTTGGGGGATAATTGCAACGTAATGCTTTACAGCTGCTTGCTAGGTAATTTACTCAGCTGCCACCACCTGGGGAGATTAGCAGGGATTTCCCCTCCTGACATTGGGCCCCTGGAATTTAGTCTTTTCCCTTTGTCTTCTGTGGTGGTATCACTCCTCTCCCTCAGGGTTCACTAGGGAGTCAGCCATTTTAAAGTACACAAATCATTTGCCTGCTTGAGGAAATATCAGGGAACAAATCCTAGGCAGGCTAGGTAGGCTTCAGGGCATAGTCTCTCATGGGTTAGCCAACCCAGCTAAACCTGAAGTATTATCAGGTTCCTTTGTGTCCATGTGGCCTTAAAGCAAGGTTCTTAACCTTTTCATGTGCGTGGACCCATTTGGAAGTGTTATGGGCCGAATTGTGTTTCCAATAAAAGACAGATTGAAGTCCTAACACCACCACCCCCTTACATTAGAATGTGATCTCATAAACTCTTCACAGAGGTAAGCAAGTTAAGACAAGGTCATTACGGTGTGCCCTAATCCAATGTAACTAGCATTCTTATTTAAAAGGAGGAAATTTGAATGTCAAATGAACATAAAGGCAGATATCTGAGTACGTGCAAGCCAAGGAATGCTAAAGATTGCCAGCAGAACATTGTAAATGGGGAAAGAGGCTTGGAACAGATTCTCCCTAAAAGCCTTCAGAAGAAACCAACCCTGTCAACAACTTAATCTCACACTTCTAGTGTCCAGAAGTGTGGGACAATGAATTTCCCTTCCTTAAGCCATGCAGTTTATAATACTTGGTTATGACAGCCCTGGATAACTAATACAGGAAATGTGTGAAGCCTCTGAATCCCTTCTCAAAACAATTATTTTTAAATGCATGAAATAACGTGCATAAGATAACAAGGGAAGTCAAATATATTAAACTATTATCATTTTTTTCAAAAACAACGTTTTGATTCAGTCATATATGTACTCCTATATTAGTATATTAAATAACAAGGTCTAGTGGTGGGTCGAAGAATGTATTAGTCTGTTCTCATTCTGCTAATAAAGACATACTTGAGACTGGGTAATTTATAAAGAAAAGAGGTTTCATGGACTCACAGTTCCACATGGCTGGGGAGGCCTCACAATCACGGCAGAAGATGAAGGAAGAGCAAAGGGACTTCTTACCACGGTGGGAAGCAAGAGAGCTCGTTCAGGGGAACTCTCCTTTATAAAACCATCAGATCTCGTGAAACCATCAGATCTCGTGAAACTTATTCACTACCGCAAGAATAGTGTGGGGGAAACCACCTCTTGATTCAAGCATCTCCACCTGGCCCTGCCCTTGACATGTGGGGATTATTACAATTCAAGGTGAGATGGGTGGGGACATAGCCAAACGATATAAAATAAGTACTTTAATTTCAAAATATGGATGAGTATAAAGGACATTTTGAGATCTGCAGCAACTTCAGTGTCATACGGAAACACCCATGACTTCTATTTATCATGGGTACTGCTATTATTACTATTGCTGTTGCCAATACTCATAATTGAAGAAAATTCTAAGTTCCAGTTAGAGATTAGTGGAAATTAGGGTGTAACTTATTTCTCATGCAAATTCATTGACAACCTAAGTTCCCTTCACAGGCATCTTGGGGGTCTATAGAGTCTAGGCTAAGAAACTCAGCTTTCAAGTCTTCAGTTCACAGAATCTTCCCTATTAAAACCTCTGATCACTTTGTTTATTCATACATACTCATTTATAACTTGGTCTCCAGTCCCAGACTGTATCTTTCAGTATATTTTAGTGGTAAGATTATTTTCTCTTTGATTTCTAGCTTATTCCTCAACACCACCAAGAGGTTATTTTCCTGGGCCTGACATTGACCTGGAAATTAGTTTTGGAGATTCCTAGAATTTAATATTTCCTTTGTTGTGGATTTAGAGCTTCCCACTGAAATTTGCCAAACTAAGCTTCTGCTTCTCCTCTTTGTTTCCAAATCTCCCCTTCTCACCTGGAAACTGTCATAAATGCTGGAATGCTTGAAGTTCAGTTATTACTGGTACATGTTAGGCTTAGAAATATTCATGTTCACTCATTACATCCCACTTGTAAAAATCTGTTCTTTTCTCAGTTCTTCCCATTCCCACATCCTTTCATGTAAACTCAATCCACTGCTCTTACGAGTATGAAATGAGTCTCCTATGCCTTGACAAACGCCTACTCCAGCAAGAACTATATATGAAGTCTCCAAGCTGAAGCAGATCTTGGTTTCACTATCAAGGTCTCTGGGAACACCTTGACTGGGTCCTTGACATATGTCTATCCAGTAATACAACTTCACTGCTTTCACTTCCTGGGTATGTTCCACTTATTTACTGGCCTTTGTCCAAGTTTTTTTTGATGTTCTCCTCTCAGCACCCTCCTACAGCCTGCATGCTGGCCTTGCTGGCTTAACACATTGACTTGCCTTAAATTTCACTGTTTCAGAGAATCCTCTGATTCTCGACTGTGTCTCCAACATAACACTCAGATACTATATGGTAGTTTGTTTAAGATAATGTCTTTGGCTGTATCTCAAGATTTGCTGAATTACTAATTTCAGGATACTTTTGTTTCTGTATCTACTGTCTCAGATTCTATTTATTCCTTCTAGTTGCGCCTCAGGCTCTTTGAGCCCAAGTACTACCTAAGTAATTCATGTACAACATGTACATAATAAAAACCTCACCTTTGTATTCTATCCACACTCATATCACGAATGGATTAAAAAGTTTAAAAAACTTACCTATACATAGTCTTACTCTGTTTTACGGTACAATAGCAGAATACCTGAGACTGGGTACTTTATAAAGAACAGAAATTTATTTCTCACAGTTCTGGAACTGGAAGTCCAAGACCAAGGCACCAGCATTTGGTCAGTTGAGGGCCATCTTATTGATCCTCACATGGCAAAACAGCAAGATAGCATGCTAGCCAAATGTTGCGTGAAGCCGCTTGTACAAGGGCCTTAATGTTCCTAATAAGGGAGCAACCCTCATGGCCAATAACCTCTTCAATGCCATCTCATTGGCAACACCTGAGTTTTGAATGGGCCCAATCTATAATGCATATGATATATACATGTAAAGAAAAGCAATTTAATGTCAGCATTTGCAGACATTGTGTGTGAGATTTCCTATTCATTTTGATTTATATTTTCTCCTGTGCTATCCAGAATCCTTAAGTACTTTTTAGTCATTCCCTAAAGAGTATGTTTTAAGTTTCCTGGTTTTGAACTTTTTATATTTTTTCCTGCCTGTATTCCTTTCATGAGAATCAGGAGAATATAATTTTGATCTGTCATCTGTGTCACAGTAGGGGTGCTCTTACTTAAGTGTGCCCAATATACTAGATCCATGGCTGCACTGGAACCTTTCATTTTCTTTCTGCCAGGCTTCATGCAGTCTTCTTTTCATTTTCATTTTCTGATTACCTTAGATTACATAATCTAGTCCTTCAACCCTTCTCTATATATTGTCTACATCTTTGTTTTTGTCCTTTTATCCACATAGCCATAAAAGAGCCAACACAGAATATCTGTTTTCAAAGCCTATACCAGCCTGATGCATTAATGTTGCTAGAGTAAAACTACAACTGTGGTGACTACTCTCAATTTGTCCTGTAAAATTGCCCAGCAATTCCATTTTATTTCTATTACTTTGGCAGCTCTTTATCTTCTTTTTAGCAACTTTAAAAAATAGAAAATAGTCCAATCTCCTAAAATTTTAGACATTCTAACTTCTCATGTCCTGAGCATATTACATGAACACCTATTTTAAAGAGAAATTGGAAACATCAGCTGATAACCTGACATCAAACTTATAAATTTATTTGCCTCTGCATCAGGACTGTCCTATCAACTTTTGTAAACAATGAAATAAATGAATATCCCATTCATTATTCAAAGAAAATCCACATATCTGTGTTTTGAAAGACATTTCTCTCTTAACTCCTCAGAATTCTTGCTTCACTGATACTTGCATGTGGAGCACACACTGTCAGAATCCTATGCATATCCCACTGCCATTACTATTCCCACATAAGTCAGTAAA
Organism: Theropithecus gelada; assembly: GCF_003255815.1. Taxonomy (NCBI): domain Eukaryota; kingdom Metazoa; phylum Chordata; class Mammalia; order Primates; family Cercopithecidae; genus Theropithecus; species Theropithecus gelada. Next base: position 122,154,633 of record NC_037673.1, read on the forward strand.
ATCTCACTGCAAGCACCTGGGATTCTCTGCCTAATTACTTTGTCTGGTGGCAAAAATATACTCAGCCTACCTGTGAAATAGGTAGGCAATGGACAATTCTGGGGAGTTGTTCTTAACCCAACAATAGCCCTTATCCAATGACTATATAAATTAGTGCATAAATACCCCATGCTTCTCACCCTTAGGGTAAGATAACTTTAAGGCATGTTCTACACTGGACCCTACAAACTGCAGTGTAATTGAGTCTCACTTGCCCACAGTGACAGCACACTTGTATTAGTCTATTTTCATACTGCTATAAAGAACTGCCTGAGACTGGGTAATTTGTAAAGAGGTTTAATTTATTCACAGTTCAGCATGACTGGGAAGACCTCAGGAAATTTACAATCATGGCAGAAAGGGAAGGGGAAGCAAGACAACTTCTTAACAAGGTGGCAGGAAGGAGAAGTGCTGAGCAAAGTGGAGAAAAGCCCCTCATAAAACCATCACATCTCGTGAGTACTCTCTCACTATCAAGAACAGCATGGGGAAAACCACTCCTATTACTCAACTACCTCCACCTGCTCTCTCCCTTGACACGTGGGGATTATGGGGATTAAAACTCAAGATGAGATTTGGGTGGAGACACAAAGCCTAACCATATCAGTGGTTAATAACACTCTAACTGGCTTTCTTTCCTTCCTTGTCTCACTTTTCTATTCCCCCAGTGGTGGGTTCCCAGATAAACTACTTTCACTCAGCTCCTTGGCTCAGGTTCTGTCTCTGGGGGAACCCAACCTAAGAGAGTTGGAAATTCATCCCTAGGCAGCCTTTCTGGAATTGGATTAATTGCAAACCAAATCATTGCTAGTAATAAATAGTATTGTGAGACATCATGCCATTCTATAGCATCATAAGCTCTAAGATTCTCACCTGTGGCTGTGTGGGATCTATTATAAGGGGAAGGGGGTACACTGATTTATGCAGTAGCTCTAGGTTCTGATCCCTGGCAATATGGAGTTAGTTGGTTATCACTGATGGAAGAAGATAACGGATACAGATCAGCCAACTAAAAACTCAGGTAACAGTATAAAAACTTAAAGTCACTGTGGCAGTGTTTAAAGAGGCCCTCATCCACTATAGCTGGAGGGAAGGTTCTGCTGAAAAAAAGGAACCAGATTTGATTGAGAATTCTGAAATTTAAAAACATGCTGATATCACAGCCCGGAAAATATCTGTGTAAAGTTAGGACCCTGCTAAGAAAAGATTGAGACCCCAAGACTCTAATTGGAGACATCTAAGTGCAGAACATGGAAACTCCAGGTTTCCTCAGACCCTCTGTACTGGTAAAAGTGGTCCTTGTTTCCCTTGATAAAAGAGAGCTGTTGCTCATTGCCTAGAGATTTTGCAAAGTTTTCACCTAAATCAAGATCACCTTCTTAAGATCTAGCCCCATCTTTTATCTTTACTTTTAGAGCAATACGAACAGTCATGCCTTGACATTGTTCAAGCAATGTTGCAAATACAGATTGAACATCCCTTATCCAAAATGCCTGGGACCAGAAGTGTTTTGTATTACAGGTTTTTTGCAGATTTTTGAATACGTGCAGATAAACTCTGGTTGAGCATCTTTAGTCTGAAAATCTGAAATCCAAAATATTCAATTGAGCATTTCTTTTGAGTATCATGTAGGTGTTCAAATAGTTTTGGATTTTGAAGCATTTAGGATTTAGGATTTTTGTATTAAGGATGCTCAACTTATACTCAATGAAAGCAATTACTTACCATGAGAGAGCTATAGTACCTGCATAATATGTAAGGGCAGAACCAGCCAAAAGTGCTTGAGGAGAATCTTGAGGGGTCTGGGGTAGGGAAGGTGGAATACAAGACTGGACGGGATAGCTTATTGATATAGCAACATTATTTTGATCTAAAACTATAACAAATGTTATTGGAGTTAGTCCTAATATAATGCTGGAGGACTCTTTGAAGGTTAAAATCATGATAGCCTACAGTAGATGGGGCAGAATTGCTAGAACCTCTTGGCATAGTATTAAGAAAGAGCCTAAAATGATGAGACAGCTGGGCATATAAGATTGGGCTTACTACATAAGTTCAGTGACTTGCCAGGTGACTGCAATCCACTGCCCGGCTGAGAAAACACTACTTTCCATAAATTGATAAAGAATTGACTGGTAAATAGGCACCAGATTGATTGAGAAGCTCAGTGGTCACTGGCTAGTTGATAGTAGGAGATGCTGTTATGAAAGGAGCTTCCCTAATGTCAATATGAAAGGATGCTGGAATGGCAGAGGCCAACTAATGGTATTTAATCAGTAGAGGCAAGTTGTACACAATTATCATAATAGACAACAAGGCCAAAATAGCTACTAGAAGGCTTTGACCTGCAAGAGATCCACAGCAGTGGGTAATGAACTATCATGTTTCTAGAGTGCAGATAAATGAGCATCAACAAGAGTGTGGCTTGACTTTGGTGCCCCGAAAATATCAAGAAAGGGTGAGAAGAAGGATGACAGTGGCTATAATGAAAAAATTACATTAAGCCAGCTCTTGAACACAGAACCCACCAATTGGATGGGAAACCAGGTACTTTTAAGGAAGAAGCCTAGAATGCAATTGCAAGCAAGTATAGTGCCCGTATCACCATCCTTCTAAGTAGGGACTGTGGGCATTTGCTAGAACAAATGTACATTGGTAAAAGGGGAATATCTAGATTTTGAGGGGGCTATTAGATACATCTTGACATTCCACAAAACACTATGGTGGCCCACTATTTTAAAATCATGGAAACCAGATCTGATGATCGGAAGTATCAAGTACACACAGTCCCTGAAGAAATTGAAGGAAAAAAAGCCTTACAAGAATTTACAGTCCTGTTACGCATGAAGTTTTGAGTAATCTGTTAGTGTGAGGCCTGCTGTGATACCTCCTCTAGAGTAAAGGTAAGTCACTACAACTTGCACCTCCTACTAGTCTATGCTAAGTAAGAGGCATAGACCTTGTTAGGCTTTTTGGCTTTTAGAATTAGGACGTATACTTGAAGCTACTACTCACATCCATTTATCAGGTGACTCAAGGTTTCCACTTTGAGTGAGGTCAAGACCAAGGGAGGGATTAGCAGCAGGTTCAGGCTGTACTATGTGTTCCTATTGTTTGATGCACAGAACCTAGGAGATCCACTAATGCTAGAGATAACTGGTAGATAAGGATAGTGTGTGATGTTCCTGACAAGCCCTGATATGAGAACCCTGATGTAAAAAATCATAGTGCAGATACCTAGGGTTCAAAAACAATGCCATGTTGCCCAAAACAGAGAAATCTTGACCATCCCCAAACAGCTCCTAGCATGTTTTCTTGGCCCTGGTAGAGAGCATGGTCTCAGCCATGGCATTCTAGGGAAGGCAAAAATCTTTTTTCTCTACTTATCTCAAATTTTTCAGCCAAGGCCCTGTAAATTACTGTCAAAAGACAGGTTAACAGGAGAAAATCATACAAATTTTATTTAGTATATTTTACATGTGCATGGGAGTCTTCACAAGAAAAATAACAACACTAAGAAGCAGTTAGGGCTAAAAGTTTACGTACTAGTTTGGATAATGTGTAGTAAATTGTGAACATATGACATTACAAAGGAGTTTGTGATAGGAGAAAGTATAGAAAGATAAGTTTAAGCTAACCCAGTTTAACAAGCTTTGTTTGTACAGATTTTTCTTGGCTTCAACTACTCATGTCTGGTGATAAGAATGTCTTCCTTCTGGTATACGAAGAATACCTTTCACATGGGAGTTTATTTTCTGCTTTCAGAAAGACAAAAAGAAGCTCAGATTACCCTTCTTTCATCTGCTGCTTTTTAAGTGTCTTTAACTTAAAATAATCCTATGCCAAAGTGGCATATTTTAGGGTTGCATATTCTGTTACCCTACAGTATCAATGTCAGAAACACCAAACCAAGATGGTGAGTGGGTATAACAGCAGCCCAACATATATGATGGAAATTGGTACCAGGCAGGTCCAGAGGGGTACAGGTAAGGTAAATGAACAGTTAGCCCATACCCCCATGAAATCTACCCCTGTTGTATAAATACCTCTGCCTCAACTCATATTATGGCCTAATAAGGGATTGGTCTGGTTTATGCATTGATCAGCTAGATTTGTTTATGCAGCCTGAAACTGCACAGTTGCCACACAACCAGAGCAGTTCCTGAAGAAAGAGGAAGGGAAATCTTTACAATAGACAGAGCTTTGAGCAATATACCTGTTCATTAACTTGGTGTAGAGTGGAAATGGTCTGTGGTAAATATATCCAGATTCACAGGCAATGTCAAATGACTCGGTTAGGGTCCTACAAGGAATGAGATTTGAAAGTTAAAGACAAGGATTATGGGAAAGAAGCAAGCAGGAGGATCCATGAGAGTGGGAGCTAAGTTTGTTGATACTTGTGTGTCATGTCAATTCCCATCAGAGATCCAAAAGAAGGCTCTGTACTACAGATGACTCATCCAGTAGATACCAGCTAGCCTCTGACTTTGATCACTCCAGTATTTGCATAAGGAAGCCTTGGCAGGGAAGGGGGTAGGCCCATGCCCAGAATCATGCGCCTTCTGACTGATGCTGATCTAGCTGCTGCCACTGCTGAATATCCTGCATATTTACAGTGGAGACCAACACTGAGCCCTGCTTATGGGTAGATCTTGAGGAAGAACGACTAGCCACGTAGCGGCAAGTTGTTTGACACAAACAAACACCCTCCACCAGGAAGAGGCAAAGAAATAATATGTGTTCCAGGTATAGATTTTTCTTCCTAACCCACAGTGCCTCAGCCAGCAGCTCTATTCGAGAGCTCACAGAGTTTATTAAGTGTATTAGTTAGGGTTCTCTAGAGCGACAGAACTAATATATATATGTACATATACATACACATACACATATACATATACATATACATATACATATACATATACATGGAGTATATTAAGTACTAACTGAAACAATCACAAGGTCCCACAATAGGTTGTCTGCAAGCCTGAGGAGCAAGGAGAGTCAGTCTGAGACTCAAAACGGAAGAACTTGGGGTCCAAGATTCGAAGGCAGGAAGCATCCAGTACGGGAGAAAGGGGTAGGATGGGAGACTAGGCCTGTCTCTCCTTTTCACATTTTGCTCCCTGCTTTATATTCGCTGGCAGCTGATCAGTTGGTACCCACCCAGTTAAGGGTGGGTCTGCCTTTCCCAGCCCACTGACTCAAATGTTAATCTCTTTTGGCAACACCCTCACAGACATACCCAAGACCAATATTTTGTATCCTTCAATCCAATCAAGTTGACACTCAGTATTAACTATCACACAGAGTATCTCATTTAACAACATAGGATCCCATCTAAAATTAACTCAGACCTCTCAGATTATAAACAGTAAGAAAGCGATCAGGTCTATCATGGACACCGTTATACCTCCTGTGCCTTTCAGAATTCCAGGCCCTATGTAGGTACCAAATTGATATTTGTTAAAAGAAAAAGGAAATAATTTTAAAAACAAACATATTAAGGGTATTTAGAATTGTATTTCATGCCCTTCTCTATGAACATTGCCTCTAGTGACAAACCCACCAAATCTATTAGATGCTGTTTTACAAGAATAAAAAAGATGAGGCCAGGTGTGGTGGCTCACGCCTGTAATCCCAGCACTTTGGGAGGATGAGGCGGGCAAATCATGAGGTCAGGAGTTTAAGACCAGCCTGGCCAACATAGTGAAAACTCATCTCTACTAAAAATATAAAAAAGTAGCCGGGTATGGTGGCGGGCATCTGTAATCCCAGCTACTCAGGAGCCTGAGGCAGGAGAATCACTTTAACCCGGGAGACGGAGTTTGAAGTGAGCCGAGATCATGCCATTGCACTCCAGCCCTGGTGACAGTGAGAGACTCCGTATAAAAAAAAAAAAAAAAAAAAAAAAAAAGATAATTTTAGTGAATTTACTAAAATAATAATATACAAGTTATAGTAATAAGGTTTTAATACAATGGAGAAATAAAAATATGACTGTGAAATCATTTATTTCGGAAGAGAGAAAAACAAAAATGGTCTTTAATTTTATCATCTTGATTATACTGTTCTCAGCCAGATAATTCACAGAAGTATGATTTGATTCTAAGTTTGAGCAAGAAGTCAAGCTTAGGTATGTCATAATGGATCACATTGTGAGGTCTGTTAGTTTTTAATTTTTAAAAAAGTCATCAAGGAGTCTTTGGATAAAAATACCTCACAGGAATTGTATTCCATTGAAGCAAAATGATGTGTAACCTGAAATCATTCTGCTACACATAGATACTCAAAAAGTTCGTGAGACACAGAATATTATAAACTATCTTTAATCAGAAAAAAATTCAGTTATGGCAATTTTTAAAGACAATGCTTGCCAATGGCCCTCAAAGAAATTTATGAAAATCTGGTCATATAAATTTATTAGAGCAATATAATCTCCATTCTTTAAAAATCTATAATAAAATGAATTAGCTTTAGTGATATGGCTGTAACAAGCATTTTTCTTGTACATCTGACAATCTTTAATGGCCATATTTTTTACTCACCTCCACAGATCCGTATATTTGCATGTTGTGGTTTAAAAGCTGGAAATGCAAACATATGTAGACAAAAGGGCAACAGAAATACTGACTTGTCAATTGGTAAACTGATTAATTGCAATTTGGTATGGATATCTCTAAAAGCACAGCTTTATGAATATAGACAAGTGTGTAAATTATAATATATAAAAAGAATACTAAAAGCATTGCCAGAGATATGAGTACAACTAGATATGGTTATAAAACTTCCAGCTGGTTAGTGCACTAATTTCTCTAAATCTCTAAGTTCCTGCCTATCGGTCTTCTCTTCCTTCTTATCTAGCTTGGACCCCACAGACCATCAGTTCTTAGCTCCCTGTTCCTTGGCTGCACCCATCTAACAAAATAGCAACGTGGATGAATCCTTCTGGCTATATTCTCTGTTCTTACACCAAGGCTGCTGAATGTTGCTGGGAAAAAGATTGCAAGATCAGGAAGATTTGCTGATTACAATTTCATGGCCTTAACATGAAATAAGGCCTTAAGACTACCTGATTTCCTCCACCGTTTTAGCACACAGCTCTCTTTCTCTCTTCATAGTTACTGTGTTAACTAATTTCTATTTTCCTTAAGTACATATACCTAATCCTCCATCCTCACTCTGAACAGGAAGATTTGTCTCCTACTTCACAGAGAAATTAGAAAATACAGTGAAAGGGGTGAGGGCAAGAGGGGAAATGAACAGGATAGTTGCTCAGCTTTCTTTGCCCACTCTGGAAAGCCAGCTCTTCATTTACAATCTCCTTTTATTTCTACCCATCTAATCAGTGGAAGAAATTCTCCCCACCTATTTGCCGACAATAGGAGTATGGATTAGTACTATTTAGCAATGTGTTCTTTGGCCCAGCCATTATATTTTTGGAAATATTCCCAAAAATATTTTAAGAAAAAAAGATCAAAATATAAGTATAGCTATTCTGTTGGATTTTTTAATAGAAAAAAATTGAAAGCTTTCTACATGTTCATAAATAAAGAATTGGTAATTAGATAGGCAGAATAAGTTTGAGTGTTCTGTACTACTATAGGATGACTAGAGTTAACAATAGTATGTCACACAGTTTCAGATAGCTAAAGGAGGATATGAAATGTTCCCAACACAGAGAAATGATAAATGTTTGAGATAATGGATATGCTAATTACCCTGATCTGATCACTATATATTATTTATCAAAACATCCCTGTGTACCCCATAAACATGTACAATTATCATATTTCAATTAAAAAATAAAATTTAAAAATGGAATTCATTAAATATATTCTACAATGGAATACTATGAAGACATTAAGAGCTTGAAATTGCTTTATATAACATAGAAATATACCTATTCATGATATCTTGTTTAAAGGTGGAAAGTTCTGCTTATTTAACAATGTCTATATTATAATTCCATTTTATTAGTATATATCTGTTTACAGATTCATTTTTTAAAGTTTGAAAGACTAAACAATTTTCAAAAGCAGCCATCTTGAGATATGATTGAAATTACAGGGGTACATTCAGATTCTAATTTATATATTTTGGTATTTAAAATTTCTAAAGAAGGCAGAATTATATTTATAATGAGAAAAATGAAAATATTTTTAATTTTAAAAGTCTAAGGATAAAACTATTCCAAAGCTATGCTGGCCTCCCTCAACATTAGCTTACAAATACGCTTTTTCTTTGTAAATTCACTGTCAGTTATTTACTCTTTCCAGTTAGCATCTAGACATACTCCAGTCTTCTCAGGTTATCCCTCCACCATACACTGTATCTAACAAGTGCCCTTCACCTCACCCTGCCTTCACAGCCTGACATCTTGAATTACTTGTTTCTATGTCCTGACTGCTCTTTCATTTAACAGCCCACAGTGAGCGGCTTCAGTCTCCAGCACTCTGCAGACTTCACTTTCACCAAAGTCAGCAAAGACCACTTTGTGAATGAATACAATAGACAATTTTCTGTTCTCTTCTTTAACCTTCTTGTGGTGTTTGCCACTGTTAACTCTTCCCTCCTTGAATTTCTCTTTTCTATTAAATTCCACAACACCACATTCTTTCAGTTTTTCTCTACTAATATCACTGCTCTGTATCATAAACTTTCAAGGATTCTTTCCATCTGCCTGCTCCTTAAATGAATTCCACTTTCAACCTACCTGCTTTTAGTTTTGAGAAGAGCAAAGAAGGAGGAGAATATATTCTAGAGTTAGGAAAAACCTAGGTTTGATTCTTGGCTCTATCACATGCTTATCAGTGAACACATGGAAAGCAACCTAATCCCTCAGGCCCTGATTTTCCCTTTACTAAGGCAGAAAAGAGTTTTGTATAAGGTGGTTGTTGGTATTAAGTACTCACAACTATGAATGTCACATAATAAATAGTTAATAACTAGTAGTTATTATTACTCTGATTTTATAATCTCTCTTGAGAAATTTCTACTCTTCAACTATGACATATAAACTAATGGCCACTCTCTCTTTTATCTCCAGCCCCAATTCTTTCCTGAACTTCTAATCCAAAGAGACTATTAAACATTTCTACTAGATATCTTGTGGTTATCAAAATTAATGTCTAAATTTAATCTCAGTGAGTTGTCTGCCACTCCTCTCAAAAATGTTTCTCCTTCAGAATGGATGGCGTCACTGCACTCAGTTGTCCCCAAATCAAAACCTGGTAGTCACCTTTAGCATTCCTTTTTCATCTCTTTACATACCTATTTGCTAAATTGTTGTTTTCCCCCAACGTATTTGTAGAACTTATCTACTTTTGCCTTTTCATACTGTCATTTTCACCTGGTTTTTGACATAATTATCTTATACCTTGGTCACAGAAAATGGCTCTTAGTTCATCTCTTTCCTACCATGTTTGTGTTTTTCTTTCTTCTCCTTTTTTCTATCACCTGTTTATATACTGCAGCTAATAATCATTCTTATTTGCGTAAAATCTTTCCACTACTCTCCTACATTTTACCCTCATCTGTTACTGTCACCATCATTACAGCCTCCTCCTTATCACTCCAATCTGTGCTTCATCCACATTAAGCATCATTAAATTCCCCAGAGGGTATATTTCAGGCCTGTACCATACTGTTCCCTCTACTCAATCTACTCCCAGGACTTTTTCCATCGCCAAGTTGCACTTTCCCTAAAGATGTTAACTTCTGAGATAATATTCTTCCCCACACATGTCCATTTCTCCTCTAAAGAAATCTTCTCAAACAATTACATAATGGAATCATCTAAGATGCTTGTTAATTATCCATATTGCAGGGCCTCACTTCTAGTTAAATATTGTAAAGGGATCACACGTGTTTATATTTTCTTCTCTCATAAAACCCAATAAAAGGGAAATGTAATAATAAATGGCATTATTAGATTATTGCCCCACAAGGAAAGAAGGACAACAGAGGAGACAAAGGGAGATACATTTATTTCAACCAAGTTTTGAAAGATGGGAAGCAAATAGTGGAGCAGTAGCTAGCTTAGCACAGTGGAAGAACTTAACATTTTAGTGCCAGAAGAAGGGGAAAATCAAAAATAAATGAATCAATTTGTTTTGAAGAACCACCTCAGAAGCTTAGCACTTTGAACATTAGGCTGAGCTGAAAGTAAAGTGTATTTGCAAAGCTATGCACAAAGCAATGAATAACCCAGCCTTTCTACCACTCCATTTACACCCTGATAGAAGACTAAATCTTTCTCTTCACTGTATATGCTTCTCTTGGATAAGATATTTCCATTGAAGGAATTGAAAACAAGAGGTCAAGATTCAGGAACACAATGTACCTTTCCAAGAGGCTTTGAAATGTGGCTAAAAATAGGTATTAAATAAATGCATACATACTATTTTAAAGAGAGGATTCTGAGAAGATGATGGAGTAGGAAGCACAAGGAATCTATCTCCCCACCTAGGTAATAATTTTCACTGGAAGAATCTATTTGATTAACTATTTTTGAAAATCTGGAGCCTGTTGAAGCCTTATGACTTTAAAGGAAAGACTCAGATACTAAATTAGAGTTACTTTTGCTCAATTTTAGGTCTTAGCTCAACAGTAACTACCCATTTTCAAGCCTCCAGACCTGTGGCAGAGCAACTGTGTATGCATTCTTGGAATATCTTACACAGAGCTTTGGTATCCAGAGTGAGCAATAAGGACGCTGTTCTTCACATATTATAAGTCTATGTTTTGATGACTGAGTGCTGCTTTTGATCACAGAGGTGCTGCATTTCCGGTTTCCCCATTGTTGCAAGCCCCTCCCCCACAGATTGAAGCAAGTTCCACAGGATTTAAAGGGCTGGCACTATTTTACCCCCATCTCTTCATTTTGCTCACCCCCATCTCTTCATTTTGCTCTGTTCCCCTTTTGGGAACCAGGGTTTAAAGATTAAGACATTATAGAACATCTGTGTATATATAGGGAAAATTAGAAAGTTACTGCACATGGACAAAGAAAAGCAGAGGCTCAGAAAAGACCTGAAAAGACCTTAAGTTTATACTTCAGACTGATCCTGGATATAAAAACAGCCTACAACAATTAAAACAAAACAAAAACAAAAATCAGCACACTCTGGTGAAGAGGGAAGAATCTGATTACTAGAGTAAGCACATTATTTAGTACGTAGTTTTAGTTAACAACAACAAACAAAATCAGAAGGCATACAAATAAATGGGAAAATGTGGTTCATTCAAATAAAAATCAAACAAACAGAAACTCCCTAAAAAAGACCAAATGTCAGACCTACTAGACAATCATTTTAAAACAACTGTCTAAAAGATGTTCAAAGAATGAAATGAAGATTTGGAGAAAGTAATGACAACAATGGATTAAAATGGAAATATCAACAGAGAAAAAAAATTCTGTAACAGAAAGGTACAATAACTGAAATGAAAAAGTCACTAGAGGGATTCAAAGGCAGAAATGAACAAGCAGAGGGCAAAATCAGTGAACCTGAAGATGGAACAATTGAAATCATTTATTCTGAGAAACAGGGAGCAAAAAGATTCAAGAAAAATGAATAGAGCTTAAGACACCTGAGCAGACCAATATGCTCATTATGGGAGCCTCACAAGGAGCAAAGAGAGAGAAATGGGGAAATATATCATTTGAAGAAGTAATGATCAAAAACTTCCCAGGTTTGATGAAAGACATGAATGTAAACATCTGAAAGCTTAGGAAACTTCAAGGAGGATGAACTCAAAGAGATCCACACCAACATATGTTATAAGCAAACTGTCAAAAACCAAAGACAGAGAGAATCTTGAAAGCAGCAAGAAAGAAACAACTCATCACATACATATAAGAGCACCTCAGTGAGATTATTAGCAGATATCTCATGATAAATTTTTGAAGTCAGGAGGCAGTGGGCTTGTGTAGTCAAGAGTTGACAGAGAAAAATTTTCAACCAACAATTCTATATCATGAAAAATGGTCCTTCAAAAGTGAGGGAAAAGTCAAAGCATTCCCAGATAAACAAAAGTTGAGTGAGGAAGTTTATTATCACTATATTTTCTATGCAACATAAACTAAAGGGAGTCCTGAAATTTTAAATAAAAGGATATTATACTGTAACTTGAAGCTGTGTGAGGAAATACAGATCTCAGTTAAGGTAAAAATACCTGGGCAATTTAAAAAGCTAGTGTTATTTGTAACAATGATTTGTAACTCAAACTTCTTTTCTATATAATTTAAGAGATAACGCATTAAAAATTATTGATGTATGCTTTTGAACACACCTGTACAACGATTTAATTTTGTGACATTAGAACTGAAGGTAAGGAGCTGGAGCTACAAAAATACAGAGTTTTTGTATGTTATTCAAGATAAACTGGTATAAATCCAAATTAGAAGACTATAACTGTACAATGTTAAACAGTAATTCCCCTAGTAAGCACAAACAGTTACAGAATGTATACAAAAGGAAATGAGGAGGAAATTAAAATGTTTCACTAAAAAAAATCAACTAAACATAAAGGAAGACAATAATTCAGAAAATGAGGGACCAAAAGAAGTTATAAATCATATAAAAAAGAGATAGCAAAAGGACATAATTATTTATCTTTTTTGGTACAGTCATTCCTCATTGTCTGTGAGAAGTTGGTTCCAGGACCCTTGGCAGATACCAAAATCCTCAAATGCTCAAGTCCCTTATATAAAATGGCATAGTATTTGCTTATAATCTATGCACATCCTGCTGTATATTTAAATCTCTGGATTACTCATAGTACTTAATACAATGCCTATATAACACTACATTTGCATGGATTCAATATAGTTTTTGGTCCAACAGCAACTTCTAGTTTGGCTCTTTGGAAAATTTTTGGACGTTTTTCTGAATATTTTTTATTTACAGTTGGTTGAATTCATGGATGTAGAACACATGGATATGGAAGACTCACTGTAATTACTATAAATGTAAATGCATTAAACTTTCCAATCAAGACAGAGATTGGCAAAATGGATTAAAAAGCATGACCCACTATATTCTGTCTACAAGAGACTCTCATTAGATCTAAAGACACAGATAGGTTTAAGGTGAATAAATGAAAAAATGTCTCATGTGAATAGTGATCCAAAAAGGGGAGGGATGGCTATACTAACATTAGACAAAATAGACTGTAAGTCAAAAAAGGTCATGAGATAAGAACATTATATATTAATAAAAGTTTCAATACATCAAGAAGATATAACAATTATAAACATTTATGCACCTAATAACAGACTACGAAAATATTTAAAATAAAAACTGACAGTTTAAGAGAGAAATAGTTCTACAATAATAGTTGGAGCTTCAATATCCCCTTCTCAACAATGGATAGAACAACCAGACATAACATAAGTAAGAAAACAGATATCTAAACAATGGAATAAACCACTAAATCTAAAAGATGTATACATATTATATTATAAAACCCTTGACCAGTTTCTATCACTGTGTTCTGAGAATATCTGATTCAAGGCATTTATCAGCTGCCTGCCTTTATCTCTTTCTAATCAGGGTATTGGAATATTTTTTTCCTGAGAAATAATTGAAAGGCCTCATTTTCTTTCTGATACTTGAGTTACCACACACAAAAAGGATTACTGCTTGATTACATTGGGAAGTTCACCAGTCAGTAGTTCCATCTGTAGCCCCAAAGTCTTCCATTTCTTTCTGGAGTATAAATAGAATGCGAAGGATCTACAAACAATGTAAGTAAGGCTTCAACAGAGCATGGAAAACACAGTAAGCCGGAGCAGGGAACACAGAGAACACAGAGACAATGCAGGGAAGAGGAGAAAACTTTAAGAAAAAAAACCCTGTAATTAATATTCTTAGAGAGATAGAAGAAAAATTCATTTATAAAACAATAACAGCAAAAAATATAAAATACAAAGGAATGGGAATCATTGTTTTCAATGTTATCACAGAAGCTAGAAGGTAGTAGAACTGTGCTTTCCAAACTATGAGAAAAAGAATTTTTTCATCCTAGAATTCTATACCAAATCAAACTTTCAATCAAGTGTGAAGTCAGAATAAAGATGCATTTGTACAAACAAGGAATTCTTTCTCAGGAAGTCCGTGAAAAATATGCTTCAGTAAAATAAGTTTATAAACCAAGAAAGAGAATATCCAGCCAACCAAGTGTCAGAGTATGATACAGGGATGTGTGAGAAAACACTCCATTCAATGACCCTACGTGCAGAATGGAGCAAAAACACGAAGTGCTGTGGGTGACAGCAGCCCATGATAAACGATGAGATTGCTAATTTTTCTGAGAATTTGAAAAGTTATTTCCAGTATTTGATTAATTTGAAAGAGAATTTTAAAATGTGAGTGAGAACATGGAAGCTAAGCAAATTGAAGGAAAACACAAATTATTAACTACACTAAAATTATTGTACAAAAAGAAAACATACACATAATACACCACGTGGCTCAATATTTAGGTAAGCATAAAATGTAAACAGTTATTTACTTAACTATAACTTCTTATATATTAACATTAGAAGTTGAGGAGAACAAATGAGACTGTGGTGGTATAAAAGAGATTAAATTTTAACCCTTTAGCAGCAAATCAACAGATACTATCTAAGCCTGATAGATTAAGAAATAGTAGTATATAATATTTATTTAAGAATCTGAAGGCAAAATAAAAAATGAAAACAACAAAAGGAGATGAAACTAACTAGTCCCAAGCACCAACAATGAAGGTTAGGGGAGGATGAGGCAGAGAATTGCTGTTATCCAACAGAGTAACATAGGTAAGATTTGATATTTTAAGTATATATCTATATTTTAAATTAAAGATAAAAATTAGCACATTATGGGTAACACATTATGGGTGTGGGTGTGAAAGTGATACACTTATTTCAATCATATATATGATCAAAACATATATTTTTGATATACACCTATAAGGCATGTACATATATATCATTTTTTTTTTTTTAGAGACAGTGTTTCACTAGGTCACCCAGACTGGAGTGCAGCAGTATAGTCATAGCTCATTGTATCCTCAAATTCCCAGGCTCAAGGGATCCTCCTGCCTCAGCCTCCCAAGAAGCTAGGACTACCAGCATGTGCCACCACACCTGGCTGATTTTTGTATATTTTTGTAGAAATAGGATCTTGCTATGTTGCCCAGGTTGGTTTAAAACCTCTAGCCTGAAGCAATCCTTCTGTCTCAGCCTCCCAAAATGCCAGGATTACAGGTGTGAGCCACTGTATCCTTCCTAGATTATATATTTTGAGGGTAGGGACTATGAATTTTCCTCTCTGTTGATATGGTTTGGCTGTGTCCCCATCAAAATCTCATCTTGAACTGTAGTTCCCATAATCCCCAATGTATCATGGGAGGAACCCAGTGTAAAATAATTGAATCATGGGAACAGGTTTTTCCCATGCTGTTCTCATGATAGTGAATAAGTCTCATGAGATCTGATAGTTACATAAAGGGCAGTTCCCCTGCACACGCTCTCTTCCCTGCCACTATGTAAGATGCGCTTTTCCTCCTCCTTCACCTTCTGCCACGTTTACGAGGCCTCCCCAGCCATGCAGAACTGTGAGTCAATTAAACCTCTTTCTTATAAAGTATCCAGTGATGAGATTTGGCTGTGGCCCCACCTAAATCTTATCTTGAATTGTAACTCCCACAATTCCGATGGGTTGTGAGAGGGACCTAGTGAGAGGTGGTTGCTTATGGGGGCGGGTCTTTCCCATGCTGTTCTCATGGTGGTGAGTGGGTCTCATGAGGTCTGATGGTTTCAAAAATGGGAGTTTCCCTACATAAGCTCTCTTCTCTTGTCTGCGGCCACATGAGGCATGCTTTTTACCTTCCACCAAGATTGTGAAGCCTCCCTAGTCACATGGAACTGTAAGTCCATTAAACTTCTTTCTTTCGTAAATGGCCCAGTTTCAGGTATATTTTTATCAGCAGCATGAAAATGAACTAATACAGTAACTTGGTGCCAGTACAGTAGGGCACTGCTGAAAAGATACCCAAAAATGTGGAAATGACTTTGGAACTGGGTATCAGGCCGGAGATGGAACAGTTTGGAGGGCTCAGAAGGAGACAGGAAAATGTGGGGAAGTTTGGAACTTCCTAGGGACCTGTTGAATGGCTTTGAACAAAATGCTGATAATAAAATGGACAATGAAATCCAGGCTGAGGTGGTCTCCAATAGAGATGAGGAACTTTTTGGGAACTAAAACAAAGGTAACTCTTGTTATGTTTCAGTAAAAAGACTGGCAGCATTTTACCCCTGCCCTAGAGATTTGTAACTTTGAACTTGAGAGAGATGATTTAGGGTATCTGATGGAAGAAATTTCTAAGCAGCAAAGCATTAAAGAGGTAACTTGGGTGCTGTTAAAATAATTCAGTTTTAAAAGGGAAACAGAACACAAAAGTTTGGAAAATTTGCAGCAGACAATGCAATAGAAAACTAAATCCCATTTTTTGAGAAGAAATTCAAGCCAGCTGCAGAAATTTGCATAAGTAATGAGGACCCAAAAGTTAATTACCAAGACAATAGGTAAATTGTCTCCAGGACACATCAGAGCCCTTTGCAACAGACCCTACCATCAAAGACCCAGAGGTTTAGGAAGAAAAAGTGGTTTTGTGGGCCAGGTCCAGGGTCCCCATTCTGTGTGCAGCCTAGGGACTTGGTGCCCTGTGTCCCAGCTGCTCCAGCCATTGCTGAAAGGGACCAATGTAGAGCTCAGGTCATGGCTTCAGAGGGTGCAGGCCTCAAGTATTGGCAGCTTCCATGTGTTGCTGAGCCTGCCAGTGCACAGAAGTCATGAATTGGGGTTTGGGAACCTCCACCTAGATTTCAGAGGATGTATGGAAATGCCTGGATGGTCCAGGCAGAAGTTTGCTACAGGGGTGGGGCTCTCGTGGACAGCCTCTGCTAGGGCAATGCAGAAGGAAAATGTGGAGTCGGAGCCCCCACACAGCGTCCCCACTGGGGCACTGCCTAGTGGAGCTGTGAGTAGAGGGCCACCATCATCCGAACCCCAGAATGATAGACCCATTGACAGCTTGCACTGTTCACCTGGAAGGGCCACAGACACTCAACGTGAGCCCATGAAAGCAGCCAGGAGGGAGTCTATACCCTGCAAAACCACAGAGGTGGAGCTGCCCTAGACCATGGGAAGCCACCTCTTGCATTAGTGTGACCTGGATGTGAGACATGGAGATCATTTTGGAGCTTAAAGATTTGACTTCCCCGCTGGATTTCAGACTTGCATGGGGCCTGTAGCCCCTTTGTTTTGGCCAATTTCTCCCTTTGGAATGGTTGTATTTACCCAATGACTGTGCCCCCACTGCATCTAGAAAGTAACTAACTTGCTTTTGATTTTATAGGCTCATAGGCAGAAGGGACTTGCCTTGTCTCAGATGAGAATTTGGACTGTGGACTTTTGAGTTAATGCTGAAATGAGTTAAGACTTTGGCAGACTGTTGGGAAGGCAGGATTGGTTTTGAAATGTGAGGACACGAGATATAGGAGGGGCCAGGGGTGGAATGATGTGGTTTGGCTGAGTCCCCACCCAAATATCATCTTGAATGTAACTCCCACAATTCCCATGTGGTTGCGGGAGAGACCTGGTGGGAGGTAGTTGGATCATGGGGCAGGTCTTTCCTGTGTTGTTCCCATGTGGTGAGTGGGTCTCGTGAGATTTGATGGTTTTAAAAATGGGAGTTTCCCTGCACGCTTGTCTGCCACCATGTGAATGTGCCTTTCACCTTCCACCATGATTGTGAGGCCTCCCCTGCCATGTGGAACTGTAAATCCATTAAACCTCTTTCTTTTTTAAATTGCCCAGTCTCAGGTATATCTTTATCAGCAGCATGAAAACAGACCAATACACCCAGTCTCAGGAATGTCCTTAAACCAGCATGAGAACAGGCTAATATCTGTATTCTTCACAGCCTATATAAGCAGTGTCTAATTGTCTTGGCAGGTAGCTTAAAGAACAGAAATTTGTTTTCTCATAGTTTTGGAGGCTGCAGATCTAAAATTAGAATGCCAGCATAGTTGGGTCCTGATGATGGCTCTGTTTTTGGCTTGTCAATTGCTGCCTTCTCACTGAGTTGTCACATAGTAGAGAGAGAGAGAGAGCACATACAAGAGATTGCTCTCTGGTGTCTCATTTTATAAGGGCATTAATCCCAAAATTAGGGCCCCACACTCACAAATTCACCTAACCCTAATACCTCCTCAATGTTCCATTTCCAAATAACATTTCATTGGGGGTTAGGGCTTTAACATATGAATGAGGGACACAAATATTCAGTCCATAACACTAACAAACAATAGGAGTTCTATAAATGGATCTTTATGCATGCAGAAGCTCCTTCACAGCATTGGCTTCCAGACTATATGTCGAGTAATTCCTATTACCCTGGCTCCTGTCCTAATTTTGTGTCTGAATCTCCAGATTTTCTAATCATTTTTTGAGCTAATTGGTATTCAGCTCAAAATCCTTATATAGCTCCAATAGTCAGTTTCTATTGCAACCCAGTACTCTGACTGATATATCTTATAAAGTACAAGTCAAATCAGAAAATGCCAATATAACTTGCTGCTATTCAGTAATCATTACATCTTAGGAGATTTACTGAAGTTCAAATAACCAAATGGATGTGACAGTTACTTACTTTCCAACATCTTCCTTCAGCTCATTCCATCCCTCTACTGAGCGTATATTTGGCTTCCAAAGCTCCACATGCCCATATTCTCTCCTCCTTCACAGATGACTTTAAAATGCTCATTTATCCGCAGAGCTATTTCTGAATGTTTCTCTTTTTCTTTGAACTTTCATAACTCTTTGACTAACATTTATATAGAACATTTCCCATGCTACTTTGTGGGGCAATTATTCATGCACATAATTCCTGAGGATAGGAATTATAAAGTATACACATGAATTAAAAAAATATACCTATGGGACACTTCATAAATGTGAAAATAAAGTGATTATGTTTTTTAAATTAACCTGCACATGAAAATCATCAGATTTACTGTAAATCCCAAAGCCATCCCTAAAAAACATTGCAAAATTCCAATACACAGATTGTATCATCAGTTCTTCAGTGCACAGGTTGTATCACCAGTTCTTCAGTGCACAGATTGTATCACCAGTTCTTTCAGGCCGGAAGATAAGAGTAAAAAGGGAATAAAGGGCTTAGAAGTGAATATGTGGGTTCAAATTTTAATTCATCACCTACTCAAGACTACCACTGAGTATTAGCTTTTATGTCTGAAAATTAGACCATACGTAGTGTTATCATCATTTTGTTGGAAAGTGTAAAAAAAGAAGTGTAAATTGTCTAGAATATAGTAGAGAAAAAGTAAATGTTAGCTAATTCCCTTCGATATTTTTGAAAGTATAATAATATTTACAAAAGGTCAATTTGATCAAATAAAAAGCACCAAGTTATAGCATTATAGTGGGACTTAGATATGATTTGGCCCAATGCTATATTAGTCAGAACTCCTTGCTTTGTTTCAACAGAACCAGATGAAGAAAATGTGTAAAAAGAAAGAAAAAAAGTGGAATCCATTTACTCATTTAACAGATATTCACAAAACACCTCTGTAGGCCAGGGACTGTATGAGACTTTGGAATACCACAGTAGTAAGACAAACATGTTCTTTGTGTTAAGGTAAGTCATGGCCCAAGTCTCAAAGGAAATCAAAGTCACGGTACAGGCAGACCTCAGCAAATGCTTAGAATTCGATTTGAAAGACATTTTGGTCCTTGATGGCATGTCCTGTTTTTCATCTCTTCTTGTGCATTTCTTCATTCTTAAGTCCGCAGATCAAAGTTTCCATTTTCCAAACATACCATAGTATTTATAATTCTAGAGTTTATAAACTACTATCTACAGATTCCCTGTCTCAATCTCCCCTTGTAGCAGAATCTGGTTGGCTAAGCTGGAGCCAGGAATGTTTTGCTCCAATCACCCATGAAAATGGGAAGCAGAGTTCTGGTACACAATTTAGAACAGACTCAGTCCTGTGGATTTTGGATTGAGAGCACAAAAAAGAAAGGAGTTCTTTGTGGTGTAAGCAGGTACAACCACATAACTTTTATGCAAAGTATTTGTACTTGAAAATAGTAATTAACTTTCTGAAGGTCATGCAATTTGGCAATGGTGAAGCCCAGGAAGAAACTCATATTGTTGAAATCCTAATTCGGTCCTCTTTCAACTTTCTTAGCATTGGAACAAGAAATGCCATCTCTGTTGGACATTTTCAGCTACCAATTAACACTAACCTAACTTCATGATAGATGCTGAATGAGATACTAAAGAATTGTAAAACATAGTACACATTCAGATGTAACTAAGGTTTGTCAGGCACTGTGGTTTGATTCCTTCACACATGTTTTATCTAGGAGCTTCCAATATCTTTGGTGGTATTCAGGGCCACACTATGTAAATGCAAGGGGTAATATAATTAAAAGTGAATATTTATAGTGCTTACTTTACTCTTGGAAGGAAATTATAAAACGAATCACCAGGAACCAGAATATTTGCAATAAGCTTTGAGGAAAAGGTAAAATTTGACCCAGGTTTTGAAGAGTGACTAAGTTTAGTGTAGTGATAGAGGAGAATGAGGGGGTTATAGGCAGGGAATATTCCTGAGCAATGGTGCAGAGGTGAGACTGGGTGTATTTGGGGGGCTATGATGAAGGGAAATATGAAGGATTATAACAAAGCAGAAAGATTCTGCTGAAAACTTTTGACTTAAGAGTTCCAGAATTTAAAATTATAAAATAGATAACACACACACACAAGTGCACACATGCATGCACACACACTCACTTGGTTTATAATTTTTGGTGTTTAGCTAGTTGAATGCAGTGTGTTCTTGCCAGCTCCTTGTGGTTTTCCAAAGTTTTGTATGTATTAAAAACTCTAAGTTTCTAAAAGCTCCAAGATGTTATTGGAAACATGTGGCAATATAAATGGCTGGAACTGCCAAGTATGCAGCCTTTTCAACCTATGTATGGGTTAAAAATAGAGTAAACTGATTTTCAGACAAAACAATACTACTTACCATGAAAGTAAGGAGGAGTAAGCATATCCTTATATACCAGCTGTGTAAATTATAGCTAAGACAGAACTTCAGTCTTGGACAAGAAGGAAAAAAATCAATATTAATCCACTCATACTTGTAATGGAAGGATGTGGTCATATAAAGTATTACTGGCTGGCATAGGATCACAGTCTGAGTTTGGAGACAGATGCTATATGTTTGCTATGGAAACAATAGACCGTTAACATTGTATTTGATATGGAAAAATCAATCACAGTGTTAGCAGCTAGAAACTGCTCTATTTTGAAGCAAGAATACAAAATACCTCAAGCAGTTGTTAAACAGAAGAGGTTTCATGATTATTTAATAACTGGATAACTGGAGAGACCAAACCAATTAAAATATCATCTGTCAATACTTTTTCTAGGATTTGCTTTTAGGAATAATAAATATTATCTCAAATCTATTATTCTGACCTAAATGACGACAATAGAGAAATAAAATCCATCAGGACCAAATTTACATTTTCCAGCGGGAAGAGGTTTCAGATTTTATTTGGAGCTGGAAAAGGCTAAAGTTCCTTCAGGCATTTTTCTGGAATCTATCAGATAAAACTTCAGACTTACAAAGGTTTGGCAGCGTGCATCTGAATCATCAAATAACAACCAGAGTATACAAAGCCTGCAGGCTTCAGGAATCTGTTATGAATTCATCTCTGGCTGTGACCACACACATGTGGTGAAATGGTACTCCACTGGAAGGATTCAGACATTTAATTCCCAATAGCTCATGCAGAAGCCATTGAGTATATTCAGTGCAACTGGAAAATAGGCAGCGTAAGCCAGGAAAAGTGAGAGCTTAAGCTGGAAAGAGAGGTTAAAGCATTGAATACCTTCCTAAGGAGTCTAAACTTAAAATCTAACAAGGCAAAGAAGAATTTCCTCAGATTTTAAAATAAAGAAATTGTACAAGCAAAAGTATATTTTAGAAAAATAGCTATGGTGGCAATATGGACGATAAATATAGGGAGAAGAATCTGGAAACAGGAACCGTGTAGGAGTCTACAGCAATTTGCAATGTGTTTGATTTTAAGCAAGGACAGTTATTTTTGAAGAGGAGAAGGCAAAATTGGGGTTAGAAGAGAGTAGATTAGAAAGGATTAATGTAGGCTAAAGAGGAAGGAATTGAAAATATTATAACACGGAAGTTTTTCCTTGTGAGCCTCATTAGCTATTAAGATCTCCAAAGGATTTGGTAAGACACAAGAATGAGAACCATTGCAAACAAATCTTATTATCATAGAGATTCAATATTAACTCTAACAATGTACATTGATGAGAACTGAGGGGAGAAAGTATTAGATTTATTTGATTTTTGCTTTAAATTCATGCTTGCCTTTTTACTGGCCTTTAAATCTGGAAATATTGCTTGACATGACTAAGCTTCATTCCTTTAGCAATTTTAAAAATTGGAAAATAATATCTGACATTGTGATTATGAAAACAAAGTGATATAATTAGTCACATGACCACCTTGTATTAGAGTAGATATTAAGTAAATAGAACTACTTGATAGTATTTTTAAAACTTCTAATTTAAAAAAATAAATAATATATTGAATGAAACTTTTTAAAAAACTATGTGATTTAAAAGTTCTCTAAACATCAATAATTTATCTTAAAGATAATGATTTTGACACTTAAGAAAAAATGATTTTTTTTCTGTGTATGCTATATAAATATCCAAAAAGTATATAAAGTAAATAAATTCACAGCAGCTATTTTCAGAGTACAGTTTGAAAATAGAATTATATTCTTGTGTATGAAATTATTGACAATATGTAATATGAGGTCCAATTGTTAAATCCCCTATAAATGACTTCTATTGTCCAGATGCCAATGGAGTCTTATGGAAACAGGCCCTCAAATTCAGGAATGTTAAGAAATCTCAGAATAGTTTCAGATGTTGTCTCCCTTGTTTCATGTTTTTGGCTCACTATTTGCAGAAAAATGAAACAAAAAAAAGAAAAGATATTTTGTCTATTTGTATACCTCCCTTACTTTTATGTCTATGACCAAGAAACTTTTTGCCATTTGGAAGCAGTCTTTCTAACATTATCTAGTGTTAAAAGAAGAGCTGTCAGTTCCTAAAGACAGCATAAGAAAATATACTTATCAACTATTCTTCATGCATTCTTTTTCTTCTCCTTTTCCTGATTCTGATCTTTCTCCTAACTCATCTTGGCTGAGAAGTACACTATACTCCAAAAAATAATTCAAGCTCTGTAGAAGATGTGAGAGGTATATAGGTTTATAACTACTTCCTTATTCTCCCTCTAGCAAACATGTATAGACCTTAAACCTGACACTTGAAATCAGAGCTCATTCTAAAATAAATACTACTTGTCAGTTTTTTCTGGTAATACCTCTACTTCAACATTTTTATAAATACAGATTAATTAAAACTATTTCTTACCCTAGAATATAATAGGGAATTTCTGTGAGCACTTTAATGCTTTCTCTGCTAAATCGAATACATCTAATTGTACGGCATATGCAAAAATTTGTTTGGTAACCTTCAACCCTCCGAAATTCATCTAGAATTGTGCTAGCATATATTACAGAGTAATTAATTATAGTGTATTGCCTATGCATAGTACTATGTCTTAGGCAGAGCATTATGAAGACACTTCAAAAATGTTTTAATTATTAAAAGGAGAGTGAAGTATAATGTAGTTACATAATCTTAAGCAAATTACTTACTATTCTTGACTAAATTTTCTTGTCTATAAAACAGGAGTAATAATAACACCTATCCTAATGGTAATTTCTGAAATTAAATGAGATGATGCACATAAAGTACTTAGAATAGCATGTGTCACATAGTAAGTGCTTAATAAATATTAACTTTAACTATTATCTAGATCACTACTGTCTGATAGAAAGATAACATAACCCACATATATAACATAAAATTTTCCAGTAGCTATATAAAAAATGTAAAAAAGAAAAGAAATCAGATAATTTTGGTAATATATTAACCTAATGCATTAAAAATATATGATTACATCAATATGTGATTAATATAAAAATTGTTAATGGGATATGTTATATTCTCTTTTTCATACTAGACCTACACAATTTAGTGTATACTTTACACTTAAAGTACATCCCAATTCGAACTGGCCACATTTCAACTGATCAATTTCTACCTGTGGCTAATGACTTCTACTTTAGACAGGACCAATCTAGATGCTTATTAAATTTAGACATGAGGGACATGTAACTCTAATAGAGCCATTTCTTTATAAATGGGTACACAAACCTCAAAAAGAAGAAGAAAAGGAAAAAGAAGACAAACAAGCTGTAGGGAATGTATTAGTATCAGAGTCCTGATATTTTCTTATGAAATGACCTTAGTAAATACTGTGTTTCAAGTAAGTAAATAATACAAACATTTCAATTTAGAAAAAGTAATTATCACTGCACTTTTTGGAAAAGTATAAAGTTAAAGTCTGCCATTATTTTAGAAAAAGTATACAATTAAACTGGTAAACATACACGGAATTCTAGAATTAGCTTGGTTCTTAGAGAGTTAAAAAGACCCACACGGTGTTCAAAACATTCTTAAAATATTTTTAAGAAATTGTGTTTTTGTTCTCACTGTGCTAAAGCACCAAAGCTCTTCTGAGGCATACCCTGTGCTTACCAGCTCAAGGCACTTTCTTAGGCAGTTAAAAAGAAAACCCCTACCTTCTCCTCCTTGCTACATGAGCTGATTTCACAAGTTCTTTACAAGCTTTATTTACTATTCATTTTCATCTTTGAGAGAGAAACTTAAAATATTTAATCACAGGATATTATTCTTTTAAAATGCTTGTTAAGCCAAGGATTTGGTAAATGGCAGAAAAAAAGTGGCTGCAACAATCAATGTAATTGTTATCCCTGAAATTGCATTTTAAAATAATTTAATAATTAAAGAAGTTTTTGGAAAACCGAGCAAAGAACTAAGAGAATAAAGAGGCTCAAAAAATCCAAAGTAAGCCTGTCCAGCTGTGTGTGTACACATACTTAATTCTTACATAAAGCCCAACAACATTAATCATGTCTGTGAAATGATAACCACAACGACAGCTCTCGCTCTTCAGTCAGCCATACAAGGAAGCAGTTTCCAGCCATAATCCTCTACCATGAGCAAACAACTGACGAGCCCAGTCCTTTTGTCAGATACTGACAACTGAATCAATAAAAAGACACAGCAAAAGTTCAATCAGAACAGACACCACTAATACGGCTGGCCTTTTGGGACCCACAGAAGCGTGGAACTGCTTTTCCATGTTAATTTCTTTTCACTATCCCTTGGGGTTATCACCTTCTCTGGCCCCTGTTAATTAAAAACTGCCTCCTACTAAAGTTCCTTGGCAGGCATTTCCCTCATGTCAGCCTATTCTGCTGACTGCTAAGAGAGGAAGAAATGAAGGAGGGAGTGTTATGAAACTGAGAATGTCACGATGCCAAAATCCTGCTCCTGTTCTCCCAGAAGACTGTGTGTATAATCAAATTTTTTTATAGACTAACTTATAATAGTGGACTAACAAAAAATATCTAAGAACAATTAAAGATAATACTATATCAAAGTCAAACATATGGTGAAATTAGTTGATAGCTATGCAGGCAAATCAGTAAGCAGATAGACAGTCTTGTCATATTATCTTTTGGTTTAGCCTTATTTTGGAATTTGCTAAATTTAAGAAATTTTAATTACACATATGTATTTCTGTTTGGTTACTGATGATACCACTCACATTTCTGCACCCTTTCTCTTCCCATAACAGAGACAAACTTACTCCTACCCCTTTCCAATTCCCAATTAACATCAAGAATGACCTTAAGGACCAGGTTATTTTTTGTCTGTGCAAAAGTCTATAAGAAGAAATTTTTAGATTTAAAAAATTGCGCTAGGTCCTTTTAGCTATGTCAATGACAAACACGAATTATCTATATGGCTAGGTGGTCACATTATTCCAAATTGAATATCTGATTAAACATGCTTTTATTTTATACTAAAAATATAGTAATGCATTTAAACAATACAGAACTACATACAGTAAAAAATAAAAGTCTCCTGGTTCATCAAGGATTCTCCCAATCCTCTTGCCATCATTAATCATTACCAGCTTTTAGATTTTTTTTTACATTTATAAGCACACACATATAAATATATAATATTGTCTCATTATGTTTTTTAAAGTTTAAAGAAAGTAAAAATATTTTAATAACTGAAGAGGATTCCAGAATATGAATGAGCTGAAATTAATATCAATCATTCCCAAAGAAGAAATATTTAGTTCCGTCTAAACTTTTGCTCAAAAAAATTTGCTACGGTGACCAGCATTTCACAAATGCCTTTAAAACATGTTTTAAAAATGATTTATGTACATGGTAAACATTCAAATAGTTTTTCAGTGTGGACAATCCCTGTCTCTCTCAACAGGGAAAGTCATTGTCAGCAGTTTCTTCTGAATTTTTCCAGGGAGGCTGTGCTTTCAAGTGTGTATTTGTAGAAATGTATTCTATGTATATGTATATAAACGTATAAACACATATACACACATACACACATATACACATACTTTTTTGATGCACAAGTGATACCATACACACTGTTCTATAAACTTGCTTCGTTGTATTTATATATGAAAAATTGTTTTAAATCAGTCCATATGGATTTTCTGTATTCATATTTATGTAACTTTGAAGGGGTAATATATTCATTGCTCAAATACATATAAGAAAAAATATAAAATGTATTTTTATGTAATATATATGAATGTATTATGTTTTTATTTATTTTAATTATTTTTAATATTTTCATGTTCTTAAATGTAATTGTTTTTTAAATTTTTTAGTCATTACTTATATAACACAACCATAACATATATCCTTTTTTATTATTATGCTTTAAGTTCTAGGGTACAGGTGCACAATGTGCAGGTTTGTTACATAGGTATACATGTGTCATGTTGGTTTGCTGCACCCAACATATATCTTTTTTTTCCTATTTGCCTTTTTGACTTAATATGTTCTGGAACTGTGCATATATAGACTGATTTTATTCTGTGGAAGTGCTAAGTAGTATTTTCTAATATGTATTCACTAAAATTCACAGTAATTCACTTAATGAACATGTGAGTTTCCTTTCATTTTTCATATTACAAAGAATAATTCAATAAAATCTTGATATATATATCTCTTTACATAAAATACCAAGTATTTTTTCTAATTACTTCCAAATCCAAATCTGGAAGGCAGACATTGACATATATTAAAATGTAATAAATACTGCACAACTATTCTTCAGAAAGGCCTTAACAATTCTCCTCACACTAATGATGTAAAGGTCACCCATTTCCTCATACCTTCTCCAACAATGGATATTATTATTCATTTAAATATTCTACTGGTTGTAATTTGCAGGACTTTACTTAGTGCCTGGGCTATTTAATCTGTTATATAATCTCAGCCATATAATTCCTTGCAGATTTGTAAACATTTATTTTTCTATTAATATCTAGAATAAATCTCACTCTCCACCTCCTACCCAATAACACAAGATATAACAAGTCATGACTTCACAATCTTTCTCCAGTATTACTTGCAACCAATCGCTATTCCAGAATTATCTTGGATTTTTATTCCAAATTGTTATGGTTTTCATTACTTATAAGTATTTTCTATGCTTTTAAATTCATCACTGTTCTTTGACTTATCTTCCCTAAATTATTATTATTTTGTTGAAGTATTATTGATAATATTTTCAGGAAGAAGTTATGACTGGTAAGTTTACTGAGTTTTTAGATGTTCAAAAGACACTTTAATCTCATAATTGAGGGGTTTTTTAACATATTAAAGATAGAGTATAGATTAAAATGCTTTCTTGGAGTGACACTATCATGATTATAGACTTGGAAGCTCCAAGCTCTCACTGCCCTCATTGAAACATCAAGTAAATAACTATAGACTGACTAAAGTAGCTCTACGGGAGCTTAGGAAACTAGTCAAGGATCTACAAAAGCTCAGTGAACACCCAATCAAGAAAAAGCTACAGTCAAAATGGTAGAAAATTTTCTGATGGTTTTAGTCATGCTTACTCCATTCCTTCCCTGGAGCGGCATGGCCTGTCAGAAGGAACTTGTTCGTAACATTCTGGCCTTTTGTGGGTTGCCTGAGGGACTGATTTCTGTATCATCTGACTCAGAGCTGAGACAAAATGGTGGGCATAGTTTGCACTGAAGCCACAGAATACCACAGCGGGTGTTATGGCATAGGAAAACTGCAGGAAGACTGCAGACCTACAGATGCCTGAAGGCAAGAGATTATAGGCAGAAAAATATGATAGAACATATAGGCTTCAAGAAGTTTGGTGAGACTTTTTGAAAAATTAAGAGATGTAAAGACAGCCCTGTATAAGGGACAATTGAGAAAAAGTACACACATGGCATCAGAAAATATGCATGCCCAGAAAAGGCTTGAGAAGACTTTAAGTCTTCATGTTAGACTAATTAATTAAGATCTTCCCTGCTCCACATAGAACCAGTCTGCAAAAACTGGGTGAGTCCCCCTCAACCCCCACAAAGCCCCAATTTTAAACAAAAGATCACAGGTATACCAAGAAACATGGAAACATGGTCCATTAAAATAAACAAAATAAATCTATAAATACTACCCTAAAGAAACACAGGACTCTAACTTGACAAATTATTTAAAATGATTGTCCTAAATATACTCATTGAACTACAAGAGAACATAGACAACTAAGCAAAATTAGAAAAACAATTTATAAATTAAATAGGGAGATCAACAAAGAGAGAAATTATGAAAAAGATCCAAACAGGCAATTTGAACCTAAAAAAACACAATAACTGAATTTAAAATTTTACTTAGAAGGAATCAACTTTGGGCTTAATTAGGCAGAAGAATCAGTGAACTTGAAGAAAAATTATTGGAAATTATCAAATCCAAGGAGCAAAATAATAATAATAAAGAATGTAAACAGAGCCTGAGTGTCTTATGGAACACTGTCAAGCAGACCAATAGCTATATTACAAGAATTCCAGAGAGAGAAAGACAGAAAGATAGAGGCAGAGAGGTTATTTGATAAAATAATGGCTGAAACCCTCCAGAATTTGAGAAAAATAATCATTATTCAAATAAAAAAGCTCATCAAATCCCAAGTAGGATAAACCTAAAGAGACTTACAACAACACACATTGTAATCAAACTTTCAAAAGTCAAGCACAAGGAGAATCTTGGAAGAAACAAGAAAAAAGAAATTCATCACAAAGAAGAAAGCTTTTATATGATTTTCAGTAGAGTTTTTAGCAGAAACATTACCAGTCAGAAGGCAGTGGAATTACATATTTAATGTTCTAAAAAAAAAAAAAAGTTGGCAACTAAGAATACTATAGCTGACAAACTTGTTCTTCAGAAATGAAGAAGAATTTAAGGCATTCCTACATAAACAAAATTTGTGGGAGTTTGTTACTACTAGACTTTCCCTGAAAGAAATGTTGAAGGGAATTCTTCAAATTGAAACAATGCTAGACAATAACTGGAACCCATATGAAAATATAAATTTTTCTGGTGAAAATAGATATTTGGAAAGATATAGAAATGTGGATTATTACAATTTGGGTTCATAGTCTATTTTTAATTCTTTTATAGAATTTAAAAGATAAAATAATTTAAGAAAACTACAGTGTTAATGAGTACATAATATGTAAAGATGTAATTTGTGACATCAAAATATAAAGGAGCAGAGCTGTAAAGAAATAGAGTTTGGAAGTGAAATCAAAGTTTAAAATAGTTATAACTTTAAGCTGTTTTATATAATCCCCATGATAAACACAAAGAAAACATCTGTAGAATATACACAAAAGAAAATGAGAATGGAGTCACATTTTCTCACTATTAAAAAATCAACTAAACACAAAGGAAAGCTGTAAGGGAGGAAATGAGGGACAAACAAAGCCAAAAAACAAGTAAAACAATGATCAAAATGGTTGTAGTCTTTGTCTCTATCAGTAAATATGTTAAATATGAATGAAGTGAACTCCTCAATCAGAAAACATAGATTGGCTGAATGAATGATGAAATAGAATTTCCCTATATGCTATCTACAAGAGACTCATTTTAGATCTAAGATATACATAGATTGAAATTGAAAGGCTGGAAAAAGATATTCTGTGCAAATAGTAACCAAAATAGAGCATGGGATGGCTGCCTTAATGTCAGACAAAATATGTTTTAGCTCAAAAACTATTACAGAAGACAAAGAAAAACATTGTATAATGATAAAGGGGTCCATTTTCCAAGAATATGTAACATTTCTAAACACAGATGCACTAAACATAAGAACTTCTAAATATATGCAGCAAACATTCACAGAATTGATGGGAGAAATAGAAAGATCTATAATAATAGTAGGAGACTTCAATACCCCACTTTCAATAATGAATAGTACAACCAGACAGATGATAAATAAAGGAACAGAGGACTTAACACTAGAAAATAATTGGACCTAACTGACATATACTGAATACCCATCAACAGCAGAATATGAATTTTTCTCAAATGTGTATTTTGCCATTGATGGGTGGAGAGTTAGAACATTTTCCAGAACAGATTATATGTTGTGCTACAAAACAAGTGTTAATAAATGTAAAAAGATTGAGATTATACTAAGTATTTTATTCTGATCACAATGAAATGAAACTAGAAATCAGTAGCAATTACAAATTAAAAGATCGACAAGTATGTGGAAATTCTACAATACATTCTTAGACAACCAATGAGTTAAAAAAGAAATCATAAGGGAAATCGTAAAATGTTTTGAGACCAATGAAAATAAAATCACAACATGGGATTATGGAAAGCAGTTAAAGCAGTGCTAAGTGGAAAATTTATAGTTTACTTAACATTTTTTAAAAAGCGAAAGCAATCAACAACCTAACTTTACACCTTAAGAAACTAGAAAGTTAGACTCAAAACTCAAATCTAAAATGAAGAAATAAGGCCAAAGCTAGTAGAAGGAAAAAATAATAAAACTTAAGGTACAGAAAAACAAAAATAATATATTTCTTGAACTTATTCTATAGTATTTCCCATTATTTTCTATATATGATATTGCATAAGAATCAGCTGATGCCATGTTAAATCCTTTTTCTTTGAAAATAAACTTTATTTTCTTTCTCTGCTTTTCTGAAAGAATCTAGTATATCTTGATGTTTCTCTTCTATTCTGTTGATTTTCTTTGAATACCTTGGTTGCATATTCATATACGTAAAAAAAGTTAAAGGCTGAATTGTATATATGGCGGATATGGATTTTCTCAGCAGTTATTTGTGTTATTTACCCAGTATGCCTCTGTTGTGACCAGGATGTCTGTCTCAAAGTGCTTTCAAAGTGATGTGGCCTACTGATTACTTGAATTTAAAGTTTGGGGGTCTAAAACAAGTAGATGTTTTTTCTCCCCACTAGCTGCCAAAAGAGGAATACATTTCCTCTCGCAGTGAGGAAATCTAGTTCATTTTTGTTTTCAAAAGAATTGTCTTTTTTCCCCCATTCAGGTCTGCATTGATGGTTCTCAGTTACCTCAAAATCTGCTTTGCTTTTCTTGCAGGCCATAACACTAATACAGGTACCCTCCTCAGCCAGGAGGTCATATCCTACAGAGTGTGGCTCTCAAGTTTCAGCTTGGATTCAAATGCTCAATGCAGAACTGGATATGTAGATTGCACATGGTTTTCCTCAATGCCTCAAAGAAATTTAAGTAATTATTCTGACATTTGTTCTAAAGGCACCTTTTGTTACCTTTCCTTACCACTTTAGACCTTGATCATTCCCTGAATCTCCTATAGTTTACTTCTGAGGATATTTTAAGCTAAATGTTCTTTAGCATTCTTATCTCATTTGTTTAATGAACCTGGTTCACCAATAGCGTTGGAAAATAATTTTCAGTACTAAAGATAATTTATTGCTTTACTATGTGTCATTTTAAGGGTGTTGGGAGTAATAATGGAAGTAAGTACATGGGCTAAGTTTAAAATCCTGGTCAAGTCTGGCAAACTTTCTGTTTAGGAACTTACTGTGAATTGAGAGAGGAAAGCTAATGGATTCAATCTCATGTATAGCTGCAAACATGATGTGTCTGGCCAAATGTCTTACAAACCTAAATGAAGCAGAATACTTTATGTGATATGAGTATATAACTATGATCTAGTTAACATACCAAAAATGTTTTCTTCATCACTAGCAAAAATTTCCAAAAATATCTGTAAATTAAACTATAATTTTCTAAGATACTGGTAGAAACATATCTTAGTGCAAATTAATAATTTATTGGTACTGACAATATAAATGTGAATGTCTCAACATTTATAGTCATACTTCAGATATGCAGAAAATCAACTTTATTTTGCTATAATTCAATTTGCATATAAGGCTCAAGTACTGATCTATAGAGGGAAGACAGAGGTGTGTTTGTGTACTGGAGTGTGGGTAGACTATTAATCTTATTCATTAAAAGCAATGTGCTCACTTCTGATTAGCCACTTAACTATTTTGGTAAGTATTTTACCTTTTAAGATTTCTACCCATTCTTATTTTTTTTTCTTCTAGCGGGTATTTCTGTGCAGGGGGAATTCAGTTACTCATTCCTTTATTCAGTCAATTAGTATTAATTGAAAGTTGTTATATGTCAGACACTAAAGGTATAGATGTGAAGGAGACCCACAATGGTTTGCCCTCTCAGACTTACATTCTAGATGGAAGATACACACACACACAAAACAGGCACATAAATACACTATATAATTTTAGATAGTAATAAGCACTATGAAGAAAATAAAACAGGGCAAAGGAATAGAGAAGATGGTAAAGGAGACTATTGTAGAAAGAATGTTCTGGGAAAAATCTCTAAGAAGAAAATTTTTAAGCAGAGATTTGAATGAAGTGAGAGTATATAGTTGTGAAAATCTGTGGGAAGAGCATTTTCAGCAGCAGAAACAGCCTGCAAAGGCCCCAGTAGAAATGACTTGAGGAAGTAGACATGCCTGAGGGAGTAGAAATGCTTGATGAAGAACAAAAAAGTGATGTGGCTATAGTAGGCTTAGAGTAGTAGCAGATGAGGTTGGAAGGATTAGTACCGACCAAATCACATCGAGCTGAGATTTGCACCAAGTTGTTAGAAATAAGTGTCTGATTTCAGGCTGAAGTGTCCTACTTGGCCTCCAGAGAGGCAGCTTGTCTCTCTGCCCTCAACTACTCTCCCTCTGGATTACCTCAACACAGAATACACAGTGTGACAGGCTCAACATCAGCTCCCAACTGCATTGCTGATCATCTGAGATTTGCTTCTGTCTACCATGTCTTCATAGCCCCTGCCCTGGGAAATCTTTGCTTCAGATCTTGGGAATCAACTAGGGATTTCTTCCTCTCTTCATTCTGGTAGCCATAGATAATTTTCCTTTATTTACTCTAAATCTTGCTGAAACAAAGGAAGACTTGTAGTCATCTCAAGCTCTCATGGTCTAGGAACATTTGCTCTCTCCTGAAGCCTCCATAGTACTGCTGAGTCCTCTCACAATTATGGGTAGAATTCAGACCTTAAGTCCTTCTGCCTTCCAGACTCAAATGCCATGGAGTTAACCCCCTTTCTGAAATCATCACCTTTCCCACTGCCTGCCAGGATTTCCACTGCAAAGAGAGGCAGAGTTGGGCTCTATCAAAGGCTCTCCTTGCCTGATCCTGATGGCTCCCCTTTAACTCTTAGCATCTCATCCAATTCTTACCTCATTCTGTGAGGGGAGAAAGTGCTTTCATTCCTCCTGTCTTTCTCCTTTACTACTTTATGTTTAGTTTTTATAAACTACATTCTTACTTCACCAGACTTTGGTTCTTGAGATCAAAAGTGATTTTTATGTTTTATTTTGGAATCCAGAAAGTTTTTCTCAAGTTCCTGGCTCTTGGACTAAAAAGTGTGTATTTCAACCCTTTCTTTATTTGTTTGACTGGGTTTTTTTTACACAGCTATACTAAAAAAATCTGAATTCAAAGCTGAGAAAGAGCAATGATTGATTTGTTTTCAACTCTGCCAGTTCTTATTCTGAGGACAATGTGTAGAGAAAGCTGTCACTGATCCATGACTGTCACTGATCCGTGACTGTTAGAGGAGAAGGTATGGGGGGAAAATCACATAGCTTATACATTAGCCATCTACATATAGGATCTTTCCAGTGAATGTTTCCCTTTTGATAAACAGATGGATGGATGGATAGATGGATGGATAGATATATGGATGGATGGATGGATAGATAGATAGATAGATAGATAGATAGATAGATATGACAGATAGATAAGATAGAAACACAGCCAGTCAGATAATATTAGAAATGGAAAAAGGAAGAGGATGGAGATACAACTCACATTTTTAAAGCATTTATACCCACAAGGATACTAGTGGATAATTATCATTATCTTTATGTCTCAGTTGAAAATTGAGGTTCAAAGATGTTAAACAGTTTGCCAAAGGTTACACAGGAAATAGATGATAAAATTAAGATCAAAGCCTTTGTCATTGTCATATCACAGTATGTATCAAATTAAACAATGTATATTCAAGACAATGTGGTAGATAAGTACACAGCTAAATATAAGCCTTTTGGGTACTGAGAGAATGTTTACATACAGAAAATATGAATACTTCTTAAAATAAAATGGATTGATAGGAAGACATCTGTGAGTAATAATAATATTTGCCTGTTGACATTAGCTGAAATTGGATGTTTGGTTCCAACATACATAAATTGTTATCATCATCAGATTTTTGTATGCTTCAGGAGGCTAGTTTCTCACCTTTAATGCAGAGAACTTTTCTGTAGCCTTTCCACCAGCCCTAGACCTGATTTCCAAATGATGCTTTTTTGGATACCAATGGGGATTCAGGGGGTCTTAGGGGTCAACCACATTGCACTGAGATCAGGGTCAAGAAAGCAGAATGGGGTTCAGTGTTACCCTCAAGATTAGAAAAGGCAAATCCTTGAGGCAGAGAACAGGTTGACCAAACACTAAGTCCAAATCTAAAGGGCAGGAGCAATGCTAGAAATACAATTTGGGTTTGAGGCAGAAGATGGGTAGTAACTAAATTGAAAGTCAGTTTTATTACTCCAAAGTGTGGGCTCTGGGTACCATGACTATAGGTGCTAAATTTCCCAAGGTTACTTGCCTGTTATCCCAGCGTGATAATTAATTGTGCTGCTTTCTTTCTCAAAAGTGTCCTGGTTTACAGGAACTGTAGTGGCACCTGGATTGGAGGCAATTCTGTAGTCATCATATCCCTTCATGACCAGAAGCCATGTAGGAGCATTTCAAATATTCTAATTGCTTGGGGTTACAAGTTGAGTAGAAAGTCCAGGGATGACTTATAGTGCCTGGCTATGTTGGACGCTCAGATAGTATTAAAATAGCAGCAACAATGGCACGGTAACTATAACATCATTATTTGCATTTGTAATATGGAAATTAGGCTGTTCCATACTTAGCTTCTATTTAGTACCTCTCTCATTTATTAAATTTGTGTGCATAGCGGTTTGTACTGCTATAATAAATGATTTTTGAGTTCAGTGACTCTGGCTTGTTCACCGTAGAATCTTTCAATTTTTAGCATAAATCTTTGCACATTGTAGGTATTCAATAACAGTAACAAAAACTCATCTTAACTATTTAGGCTAAAGAAAGTCCTCAGAGCTATACTGATTTTTAGATCAAATAGATTGTGCTTGCTCTGTTTCTTTGTATCCATACATAACTGTCATAGAGAGATAATAAGTTGTCCATAGCTACTGTTTGGGAGATTGCATCATTGACTCTGTTTTATAGATGAGGAATCTGAGGGTCAGAGATTTTATATAATTTTGCTTATGATAACCCAGGAATGTACTGACAGATCTGAGCTATGAGCTCCAAATATTCTGTTGCAAAGTTAAACCTTTATCTAAAGCACTGCCAATACATGGTGGAATATTTATGTAAATGATTTTTTAAAATCTGTCTGGGGAAATCTGATGATGAATTTCATACTTTTTCAGTGTACTAGTACTGTAGTATTCATAGTCTCCCTTTGCATAAAATTTATGCTAGACTCTCTTCTTTAAAGCATTGTGTCTTCCAAAAACATCTTAGAATTAGTACAACAATAAACAATACATTCATGATCCTGTGATACTTTACAAGTTAAAAACAAACACATTTGTCGATTTAACAATTTTGCACCAGTATATTACAAAACTCTCTCTGGATATTTTCAGGATAACAATCTTTGAAAGTTCTTATGAATAGATTGCTGAATTCTTATGGATTCATTGCTATTAATGTGCTGTTAAGACCTTATGGACCGAATAGTTTATTATTTTCTTTTACTGAAATCTACTTACTTAGCAAACCCATCAAGTAACAACAACAATAACAAAGTAACAAAACCATACTTTAGCTCATTAATAAAGAATATCTTAAGGGCTTACTGTTATAGAGAATTATGGTAATATTTAATTCTAAAACATACAAGCATATAAAATAAAAATAATAACCTCGTATAGATGTAACCATCATTGAATGTGGGTTTTATTTAATCGGTATAATTTTACCCTCACAATTTTTTGGTCAGGAAATAAATATCTAAATAAATACTCAGGAGGTTAAAGGCCATACAAATTTCAAAAATATGATGTTTCCAGTGCCTTCCATCTGAAAATTAGTATCACACAATAAGTAACCTTATTACATTACAAAATCCTGGAGGCTTTGCAATGTGTTTGTAGACCTATGTTTGGGTCCTGGGTATGTAGCATAGGTCACTCAATAATTCTTATTGATTAACTCAATGATCCATGTTTTTTAAAACATGTATTTGACTAGATTTAAATAATATTGGATCAGACAGCCAATGCAGTGTATCTTAACAAGTGTCCAGTCAATTTAGTAAAATTAAACAATTGGTAAAATGCCAGTCAATTCAAATAGTTGTTTATCCAGTATAGATAGGCTTTCAACTCTACCCTATTTCTGGATCCCTGATAGACACAACCAAACTTGAGCTTAATTATTAGTCCAGTTGAAATGCTTCTTAGGAAGCCTACCTTTCTAGAAAACTCAATTTCAAATACATCTTAGATAAAATTATATTTAACACTTCTAGACCAGCTGACATTAAAAATTCAACATCCCAATTTTATTAAAGAAATCATAACAAAATTTATCTTTGTTTAAAATATGAATTTCTAGTCTCTTAAATGTTTAATGACAGTCTGAAAATCAAAGATTAAAAGGAAACACTTTCAGAAACAACATACCAGAAAGACCAGGTCAAACCTTTGATGTTATACTTTGTTTCACCCCAAGAACAGAAAATTATTTTCGACATGAACAAATGTATAAAATACTATTTTTTTCAGAAAACCTTAACCTGTAGGAAAGTGAAACATATTGTTTAACCTTCGTGTGTTTAGAATTCTATAATACCAAATAGAAATGTGTTGTCTTTGCTAGAGTTTCATATTTTTAGGCAGAATGGGAAAGCAAAATTCATTTGTCCTGCTATGACAACCAGCTTCTTTGTCTAATTTTCGTTTGTTTCTTTGGCAGCTAAAACACCTTGAAATTACCTTCTCCAGCATGGAAGAATGATTTTTTTTCCCCTACCTCTAGCTGTCAGAGTGATTAGAATTTTAATTAGCAAAGTAGAGTGCAGAGAGGAAAAAGACAAAAAAAAAAAAAAAAGGCACAAAAGATTCTCAATTGGAGGAGAAACAAAGGGGCAACTGAAGCTGCCTAACAGCTTGATTGTCACTCCCGTGATTCCCCTCCATCCTGGATTCCCAGTGACTGAGCACACTGCCGTCCCTTAGCCCCACACCAGCATGGGATGGCAAGGATGCTGTGGATTATTATTCATAATTGTCACTCAAAGTAAAGTGAGGCTCCTAAAGTACCCAAGCTCTGAGCAGCTCTATTTCAATGCTACTATCAGTCTTTTTAATCTACTCTCAGTGACCTACTGTGTATCACAAGTCCAACCACAAAAGGCAGAATCCACTAAGTATTCATACAAATAAACACTCTTAGGTTAGCAATAACACCCTCAAGTTTCAAAGACACTCCTTCATATGCAGTGTGAGACATGACAGATATCTTTAATCAAGGAGACATTCAAGAAATTTGAAAAATGTATTTGTTGTTAAATGTTTCATTAATTGACTGTCTACGAGTCAGAATATTTCTAAAAAATCTAAGACAAACCAAAGTAGTCTAATTTAATTGCAATAGTTATATCTCTATCGTTTGTCTAGTATCTATCTTACTGCAATAGTACTATGTGTGTATTTGTGTATGCATGTACAAGGAACATATATTTATCTGTCTCTCAAATCTGTTTTAGAATTAGCTATGGAAAGTCACAGAATATCAGAGTCCCTTGATTTCAAGAGTTACCTGACTTAGGTTTGATCCTGGCTCTGTCTATGCTGGCTGGATGACCTTACAAACCTTCTTAAATTCTCTAAGCCCCAGTTTATCATCTGTTAAAAGTGGAGAACATAAAATACATGCCATGGAGATATCATAGAGAATGCGTCATTGAGACAATGAATATAGAATTATAACAATAATAATAAATATACACAAATAACTAAAAGTAGATTATAAGTAATGTGATGATTGCTTTGTAAGAACAAAGGGATATACATTTAAACTGAACTGTGAAATACAGGAGAAATATTGATAGGCCAAAATAGGAGCTGATAATTTCAGAAATAAATACGATTACAAAAGGGCAAGCATAATTTGAGGATGGTGAGTAATCTAAGAAATGTAGTGATCATAGGAACCAATAGTGGAAAGAGAAATTTGGTACAGTAGGCTGGCAGGGAAATATGATGTAATCTGAATTCTATGTCAGAGTTCTTGGGACTCCAGCCTGTGTGCAATAGAATGTTTTAGAGGAAGGGCATGACATGAATGATCTTATGTCCCATAAATATTGTCTGATATCAGTGTGTACTATGGATGAAGGCAGAAAAAACAGTTAATAATCAAAGTGAGAGGAAATTGAACTCTGATGGTGGTAACTGCCACATACAGAAAATAATAATGGAAGAACTATTACTAGAAAAGTGGGACTTGACATCACATTGGGCAATAGAGCAAGAGAGAAGAAGAATCAATGATAAGTATAACATTTCAAGCCTAGGAGGACTGGAAAATGTCATGCTATTTGTACACATAGATATTACTGCAGTTTTCAAAACAGCAAAAAAAAGTTTTAAGGGAATGATCAAAGCCTTTGAATTCACAATTGCAGAATGGAGTAATATCAGAATCATGTGACAAATATTGTTCCAACCAAGCTGCTGCCAGATGGGATATAGGTTCTCCAGTGAAACTTAATTACTTCATTCTTACCACTTAAATCCCATTTATTGGATTCATTTTTAATTGATTACTAAGGACCACTGAAGACATTGGGAGAATCCAACTTAATTTTCAAGTTCCATAATGTGTAATATTTCCTTATTTTTAAAATAAATCTAAGTTACTAGTATTCCTTTTACTAAACCTATAATTTAATGTAGTAGAATTTGTTTATATATTGACAGTGGCATTAATTTGGAATTCATACACTTAAGATGTTGCAAAATACTATATATTTATTCTCTATCACAGAAAATTGAATTAAAAATAGATGCATTACAGACAAATACCAATTTACAACCACCTAGCCAAAATTGTTCTATTTTCTAACCATTATGAGTAACAAGTGATTCAAATTCCATTTTCCATACAATTTCTATCTCAGTTGAAATCTGGGCTAAAGAGTTAAAACCAGAAGGCTTTCAACAAATGGATCATTGTCCAAATTCTAGTGAATGTGCTACTGGTGTAACAAATTGGTTTGCTGCCCTTTTGTCTGGTAACATAACGCATGACATATTTGTAATTTATGGAAATCAATCCATAGAGAATTTTTAGTTTCATGTAATTATAGATCACTGCAAGATCTAAATAAAGGTGAAGAAAAGGTCTTTGGGAAAGTAATGGCACACTGTTGATAAAAAACAAAAAGCAAAGTTCAAAGCACTGATCCATGCAATGCATCTTTAAATACTGGTAAGAGGCTAATAATTACAGTTAAAGTCAGTTACCAGCTGTGTTTTACTGCACACATTTAAGGCACCATTGAAACTGCAACCCTATACTCAAGAACATAGGGAAAAAAATCACAACACCAAATCTATCACCTAGTTAGAAATTGTAATAGTGCTTGTCAATTTCCATCTTCTTTTCTTAAGTGGTATTTATATCAGGTAGTTACCAACCCAATCAGATGATCTCTTTTTAGCAGTAAGTTCAGCCTCTACCTGACTGAACAGTGTGAGCCAGCTCTGCTTTCAGCAGATCTCAGTTCAAAGCCTGACTGTGTCACATAATAAAAGTGTCACACTGGGAAAGCTACTCAAAACCTCTGCACACACATTAGGATTTTGAGGTGCTTTGAGGATTAAATGTGGTAATAAGTTTCAAGTGCTCTGAATGGTGCCCAATACATACTAAGCTCTCAATAAATGTTAGCATGTTTGTTATATCATTATTATTATTTTAGAGGGAGGATTAAAGAGGAAATGTATCTGTCATGTCTCTCTCTCTCCTCTTTCCTGTCTCCAATTTGATAAAGATTACCCCAATAGGAGTTAACTCCCCTGCACTTTTGTGTTGGTTACCTAATTCCTTGGGCAGCATATGGAAAAGTCAGCTTTTTTGACCTGTTTTTGCTAAAATAGCCATGTTACACTTTCTTCTAGTTCCTAGGAAATGCCAGGCTCCAACACATAGATTGCTCCTTATGTGTAGAAAACTCCATCTCTTTGCTTGCTTACTCTTATTCACACTCCGTGTCCCAGCCTAGACATTCCCTCTCCCAGGAAACTTTCTCTGATGCATTTATCAGATAATCAAACACTCTTCTACCTGCTCCCAGAGCAGGGGCTCCTTCCTCTTAGCACCCTCCAATCCTCAGTGTAAATTTTTTATTGCCTGTCCTGTAGGCTCCCAGGTGATTTCTGTAAGAGCAGGGACTGTGCTTATTTTGCTTATTGCTATATCCCTAACATCTACTACAATGCATCACAAACAGAAGGCATTCAATAGGTATCTGTAGAACAACTGTATGCAGGACTCTTGTGGTTATTAAATACTATTAAAATGCCTGCCATAACTTAACATAAATTAGGTACTCAACTCTCCACTCTCAATACCAGAACTTAGTACGTGCTTAGGTACATAGTATCCTCATTTTCTAATACTCATTCTCAATAATTTTTTTCCTGACACCAATTTGGCATCTATTTGTGCAACATATTTCCACATGTAATTATTTTACCTACTAGCATTAACTTAGCCCTTTTCTCCCTCCTACTCAATAAAGAATATAAAAATACAAACAAGAGTAATTCTATTATTAGGGATAATCTAACTTGTACAAGCTAGTATATCATAGTATATATCAGTTAGGATAGATTTAAACAAAAAGTTTCTCACTCCCACTATACGAAATTACTGTTGTTCAAAGTTTTATTACAACCTGATATGGGGACTAGAGTTGAGGGAGTAGGCACTATCTACAACATTTCTGGTCATTGTTATGAAAAGAACAAAACACCTCTGAACTGTTCCACAGTGGCATCAAATGATCCAGCCCAAGTGGAAAGTGACACTTGGCACTTTCACTCATAAATTACTGAACAGAAAGTCACATGATCCCATTCAACCATGTAGGAGTCAAGAAGTACAACCTTACTATATGCTTCATAAGTGGATGAATAAAAACAGTCAGCAATTAAAGCTAATGACTACTACATAATCAAACTTCAATCCTTTAACTATTATAGTAAATATAACCATTCTCTGAAAAAAACAGTAATGTATTAATATGTCACGTTTCTAAAAATGCTCTATAGTTCTCTCTTCCCTAAATTAATATCTCTAGACCAAACCTGAGTACCAAATTTGTCTAAGCAAAATAGTAAATAAAAGCAGGCAGGCACAAATGTGGAAGGAAGGAAGGAAGGAAGGAAACAAGGAAGAAAGGAACGAAGGAGGGAAGGAGGAAGGAAGGAAGAAAGATGAAAGGAAGAAGGGAAAGAAGGAAGGAAGGAAAGAAGCAAGGAAGAAAGGAAAGAAGGAAGGAATGAAGGGGAGAGAGAGAGAGAGGAAAAGAAAAGAAAAGAAAAAAGAAAAGAAAAGAGAGGAGAGGAAAGGAGGGGAGGGGAGAAAGGGAGGGAGGGAAGAAAGAAAATGAGGGAGGGAAGGAAGAAAGGGAGGGAGGGAAGAAAGGAGAGATAGAGAAGGAAGGAGAGAGATAGAGAAAGAAGGAAAGAAAGAAAAAGTAGTCCAAGAAAGTATTACCCAATAAATAACCAACATTCTAACCTAGAGTTTAAGATGAACAATTCCCAAGACAACTATTATGGACATTTAAGTTTAAAGATACCATGGCAATTAGAATTTCTTCCAAGGAAATTAAAACTTCACATTTCTTCCAAGGTTATCTCTTAGACACAGCACACTCAAGCTGGATGGTTGCAGACTGTTTAATAAAGGAACTATTAACAAAAATGTGGGCAAGTTTGGGAGAAACCAAATAACTGTGCAGATTCCTGAGGCCAGCAAGAGTGGTGAGTCATTTAGCTCTCTTCAGCATGAATGGGCAAGAAGAGGGAACAGTTAAACAAGCCAGCAATAAAGAGCTGTATAGAGAGACCTACATGATGAAAAGCATGACCTTTGGTAAAGGAATGCTGACAACTTCCAGTGACCCCACAAGGAGGAAGCTGGAAGAATAAATACCCTAGCTATATTCTCATCCTACGGCCAATTCAACCAATAGTCCCACTGGCCAACTTGTAGCCAGAGTATAATGCAGCCTATGGATGAAATCTTTCTAGTTCAGTCTTCTAAAGCAAAAAAATGAGGAGGAAAAATGATGGTGAGTAAATCAGGGATGCAACCAGAAGATATACACAGCTTATAAATTTTAGCTATCCTTTAATTTGCCAAAATGTAGAGTACTTCCTTCCCCAGCTGCTGCCCAAACTCAGTGTAGATCACTGGGTATGAGAATTTAATATCACTTGATACCCAAAGTGTTTCTCTTAAGAACAGACCTCCTCTCATGTAACATCTACCTTGATTTCACAGCATTGCCTCTTAAGAACTGATCTCAGTTTTCTAGGAACTTTTGACACTTGATGATGTTGCCATTTTCAGGGATAGGAAAATGATGTTTGCCAATAGATATAATTACAAAAGAAAGGTATATGTGTCATTTGTTCCTCATGCTGTCAATAACAGAGAAGTTTGTTAACACCTGGCAGAGAAACTGAATCTGTACTCATGGCTGGCTGAATTGGGGCAGTGGTTTAAAGACATAAGCCAGACTGGGAGGCAAGTTAGACAAAACCTAATTCAATGGCAAATAATAGTGATTGGAAGGGATTCCACACCAGCATGTTGCCCCAGAGAGAGATAAACAGAATTAAAAGTCGTTGAACAGGTTTTTGCACTTTTCCTCACTTTTTATTTCTCTAATAAAAAGTGGTTACAGGTGCCTGGGCAGGTAGATGGCACCTTTTAAACAAGACATATATTTTAAATTACTGGTCAAAAAAAAAAAAAAGACAAAAAGTTTTAAGACCAAGTGATATCAACCTTATTCTCTTGTATCCCCAGTTGCCTACCAGGTTGCTTTCTAAGTCACTGTTCTTAACATTGACTTCGAAAGATGTGGATTCCAACACATCCTCCAATTAGGAAGAATACTGTGCTGATAAGCCCACATGTAAATACATAAAAATGCCACTGGTTGTTTTCCAAAAAAAGATAAAACATTTTTATAATTTTTATTATAGCTGATGAAGACGTTTAGTACCAGAATTTATGCATTTTATGACAATATATAGGCCAGGTTTTGAGCCCTGGCTGCTTATTAGAATCACCAACAGAGCCTTTAAAAATATCCATGTCCTGGCTCAA
This sequence comes from Theropithecus gelada, assembly GCF_003255815.1. NCBI lineage: Eukaryota > Metazoa > Chordata > Mammalia > Primates > Cercopithecidae > Theropithecus > Theropithecus gelada. The sequence continues at coordinate 122,198,894 of NC_037673.1, forward strand.
CCTCCAGCTATTCTGATGTGAATGGTCTGATATAGGATAAGCCATTGGTATTTTTTAAAAGCTTTGTAGATGATTTTAATGACATTCAGGGTTGCAAACCACTATATACAGAAATGAGATTTTATCAAGTTTCTTAGACTGTTCTTTAGATATTTATTTAAAAGGCAAAGAAGATAGAGCTATTCAGTAATCAAGAATCATGTCAAGATTTGAAAAGATTTTTTTGAAGACAGGAATCCTGGGAAATTTTCACAATTATTTGATGAAGGCAATAGAAAATGTTTACAAGCACAAACTTTTATGACAACTTTGAGTTTCATCTCTACCATTTCCTGATTTTATAGTTTGAGAAAGCATTCTCATCTATAAAAAATAAATATAATATCTACCTTGTGGAATATCTGCAAAGTTGTATGTGTGTTAAATGGAGCGATATATGTAAATCACTCACCAGATAGCCATTGTTCAGTAATTGACAGATTTCTTTTTCAGGCGCAACCATGCTCCAAGCCCAATTCCTTTCCAGGTATGCCTGTGTAATCCTGATAGCTACCTACAAACAAACAAACACATAAATCCTAATAGTAATTTTAAAAAGCAAAGGAGCTTATCAAAATTTGTGATCAGAACAGAAAACTACGGCAGAAATCCAGCTATCATTTTCATGATGTACTCGATTATTCAGAAGCAAGTTTAGTTGTTAGCTTCCATATTTCTAAAATACACCACTTTGGTGTAGACTGGTTTGTATATACAGAAAACATATAGAAATTTTATTTCAAAAGATATTAAGACATTTTATTCCAACCCTGAAATTCTAAAATGAGGCCACCCTGAAAAAAAATCCAAAAGAAACATAAACCTTGTAACATATTGAAAGATTATCTCTGATCTGATTTTCACAATTTGAGAAGTGGTTTTAAAAACCCCAAAGAGCAGCTTTTTCCAAAGAAAAACACTTGTGTTATAACCTTCCTTCCACAAACTAAATCCAGAAAGGCCACGTCAAACTTTATTAAAACTCTCAGCCACATGGAGATGGTTGCTTAGACCTTGAGCCCTGCACATTGTACAAATAGTTTTAGTTAAGTCAATAAAAGACCTCCTAGGCCAAGGTCTTTTAAAAGTTATAACCGGAGTGGGAGGTACACTACCCATTTCTCCAGCCTCTAAAAATATATCCTTGCAGAACAGTCTCTCTGTAAGACAGATCTGTTTGCTCCAGTTTCCCCCTGCTCTATGCCTCATGTGGGAGTACTTGCAAATAGAGCGCCTGGAGGGATCAACACAGTTTTTTAAAGCAAACATAACACAAGTGCTATTCATGGGTTACACACTCCACAGCTGTAATACGAAATGTGTAGGAGCAGCCCCTAATGGCATTCAAATCATGTACTAACAGTTCTCAAGTGTCAGGTGTTTTTCATTTTCTAGCTAGGGGTAGAGATATTCACGTGCTGATTTCCTACACTGAACAGCTTTGTAACCCCCGCAGAGTGAAGGCGCACTGTGTTTCTGAGTCTCTATTATGTCAGATGAATGCCACAGTTAGAGGCCGGAAAGGACATGTGATCCTAGTTTAGATTCTTTTTTTTTTTTTTTCCAGCCATCTCTCAGCATTTCAGTGGTATGGATCTTATGTGTACACATGAAACTGAAAACGCATAGAGCATGTATCAATGTTAAATTTCACATGAAAGACTGAGGACACATACTTTTCTATCTGGGTATAATTTAATACGTCTGTAGACACTTTGATCTTATTGAAGGTTTGTGTTTTCAAAATGGCCTCTTGCAGTGCCCCAGATGGCTGCCTGTCAAACCCAGGCATCAAGCTAACTATAAATAGTGTGGGTTCTCACTGGAACAATGAGGTTTGCATTATACATGCTGAGGGAATTAAGATACATTTTACTTTTTTAAATCTTCTTTTACTTTAAATATGACTTGGTCATAGAATAACATAATATTAAAACCTACTTTAGAAATACCAAAAGGTACATTTATTACATATGGTGTATCAATACTTTCAGATTAGCATTAAAGAGTATATTTGAAACTATGTTTTGGACTGGACATTCACCATTATAATATTATCTAACTATTTTGGATACAGTAAAATCTAAAACATTTGTACCAAACACTTTTTTCATTACATTCTCAGTTGTATATTCCAAGGCTATTCAGTCCATTTGTTCCAAATTCATTTCTATTAACCTCATTAAGATAGTGCTTTGTAAACAAAACTCTTGACATGCAAGATGGTCTCTTTAAAGCCATTTATCTTAATTTCAGAGGTGACTGGAACTTTAGGTTAAAAAAACAGTTTCCCTCAGTGTTGAATTTTAAACATCTCCTTTAAGGGGAAATGAACAAAATTATTTGTTGTCTGAACACAACATGGGTATGTATTTACTACCTCATATTCAGTTAAACACATATAAAAGAAGGCATTTCATAGTGTTTGAAAAATTGCTGAGTCAATTATGTGAAAAGTAGCTGTGTAAAGGTGCTATGTCCATCCCTAATTTTGGTTAAAAATTATGTATTCAAATGATCGTGAAAACACACTTTCCAGGATAAATGAAAATCTTTTCTGGTGTTTTTTGTTTTGTTTTGTTTTAATAACCAATGTCTATTTTGCAATCCTTTTTTTCTAGTCCTAAGCAAGCTGGATCCCTAAGAAGACAGGAGATACATGTACTAAATAAACAACCACTCTGTTGGCAAATGACAGCTATATCATACCTGCATCTTATAAACAGCTTTAATCACAAGATAGTAAAAATGTGAACCAGAGGAAAAAGTAACATGTAATCTTGTACAGCTGTCTGCATGTAACTAAAATCTACATTCTGTGAAGGTAGAAATAGTGATTTGGTAAGGACTGGGATAGAATTCACCTGACATTTGAATAACAACATGGATGCCAGCACAAGGAGACGTGGTAAGTCTTCCTCACTGCCCCATCCGCATCCCAGAATCACCCACTTGCAGGCATCAGGAATGGAGAATATCCACAGTGTGGTAGAATCTCCCAGCACTGCTCCTTTCTGGCTTTGAAATCTTGGGCAAGTTAATTAACCTCCCAAAACTGTCTCCTCACATCTAAGGATAACTACGTTTTATACCAACATTTGCCTACTGGTTATAAGGAATTGACACAGTATATGCAATGTGTCTATCACCAAATAATTGAAAAAATAAATAAATATTATTATTTTGAATTAAGTAAGTTTGCCTTCTGACAGTTATGCTATGAACTATCCCAGAATAGATGAGAGAAGAGATAGAATCACCCTAAAGATACATTTGAGGGTATCTTTATTAAAAGCAGTGATGTCTTAATCACAAGAGAGATTGGTCCAAGTGAACTGTTCAAAGGGGCTGAATTTTATTCAGCAGAAATCCTTCATGAGAAGACTGGGCTAGAAAAGTAAGAACAGAGCCACACAGTTTGTTGTCTTGAAGGAGAGGGAAGGGAGATTTGGTGGAGCTGTTGAGTCTTCAGATTATTACAGACTTCTAGTCAAGATTTGCTTGCACTATGAGTACTAATATGTACATTACCGTCTATCCATGTACAGTCATGCACTACAGACAACATTTTGGTCAACGACAGGCCACATATCCCATGGTGCTCCCTTAAGATCCTAATGGAGCTGAAAAATGGCTATCACCTAGTGACGTCTTGATGATCCTGACCCTGTATAGGCCCAGGTTAACGTGTATGTCTGTGTCTTCATTTTTAGCAAAAACGTTTAAAAAGTAAAAAATAAAACATTCTAAAAATAGCAAAAAGCTTATAGCATAAAAATATTAAAAATATTTTTGTGCAGCTGTATAATGTGCTTGTGTTTTAAGCTAAGTACTATTACAAAAGGGACAACGTTTTTTAAAAAATTCAAAATTATAAAGTAAAAGTGTAGTAAGCTAAGGTTAATTTATTATTGAACAAAGAAAAATATTTTAATAAACGTAGGGCAGTCTGGCTGTTCTGCACAGTGTTTATAAAGTCTATAGTAGTGCATAGGAAAGTCCTAGGCCTTCACATTCACTCACTACTCACTGACTCACCCAGAGCAACTCCCAGTCTGGCAAGCTTCGTTCATGCTAAATGCCTATACAGGGGTATCATCTTTTATTTTTTACATCATATTTTTTTCTGTATGTTTTTTATGTTTAGATGTGTTTAGATACACAAATGCCACTGTGTTACAACTACCTACAGTATTCAGTACGGTAACATACTGTATAGGTTTGTGCCTAGGAGCAATATGCTATACCATATAGCCTATGTGTGTCACAGGCTGTACCATCTAGGTTTATGTAAGTATGCCCTATGACGTTCACACAATAACAAAATTGCCTAATGATGCATTTCTCAGAAAATATCCTCATCAATAAGTGACCCATGACTGAACTTAGAACATAGGAGAGGAGTAACATGACTCCTGTCAGAAAGTTAATAGAATGTGTGGAAAATTAATAGCATGGTGATAGTTTCAAGCAGCATAGTGAATATTTATCATTATTTTAGATAACCTGGATTATGAACTCACCTGCTCAGTGAAAATTTTCTTTTGAGGAATTTCACTTTGTGTGAAACTCAGCAGTGGCTGCCACTCATTATAGAACCTGAGAAGATTAGAAATTCAATTTCCCAGCATTCTTTGCAGTACTGGCAGGTGACTTACCATCTACAAATCAGAGACATAGATCTGGAATCTTGTACAGGGGTACCTTCTCCTTGGTAGTGGTGGCCACAGCAGTGTCAGGATGATGGGGTCCTTGGAGGGTGAGAAGTACTATGAGGTGATAAGTGAAGCATCTAGCTCTGTCCCAGGGCAATGGCTAACTCTCCAAACCACTGCTGTGGTGTGCAGGTAATTATTTCCATATATTCATCCTCCATGCTGGTTCTTCAGTCTCATCAAAGTTTCAATGAGCTTCATAATACCCTTTAGGGAAATATGTTTTATATGTAAAAGTTGGATCCTGTTGCTTGTAATAAGGACCCTTATTGATACATAGGTCTTATGTCACATAACTTAGAATGCCCATGTCAAATTCCTGAACGCACTGTTCAAATTGTCTTTATTTTTTTGCTTGTTTGTTTTCCAAGTAATCACACTACCTGGCATACTTTAGTTGTTGAATGCTTATTGAATAAGTGATTTATTTTTATTTATTTCAGTTTCCCTTTTCACAAGAGGGAGAAGATATACAGTGCAAACTTCATACTTTCTATTTATCTTCTAAAGGGATCTGTAATTGTTTCAGGTGTATATCATAGAGCTAAATATAATTACCTTAAAATAGGCCTTTTTGTTTCCTGAAATTATATTTTGCAACATATGTTGGTCTCTTTGGAGAAAACTACTGATATGGCTATGTCTGAAAAAGAAATCTCTTCTGTGTTCTCTAATTCCCAGGGTGGAAAATTTTGAGCCACTATTGTATAGTATCTGATGACAAATCTGTACCACTTTTTCTTTTTTCTTTTTTTTTACGTTAGGTAGAAAAGAGCTACAAATGGTGCCAAGGGAAAAGCAACCCATGGTATAAAAAGCCAATAAAATGGCATTTTTGGCTTAAGAGTTCAGATGCTAACTTTGAATTTGGAATCATTAATGATTTAAAATATGTCACACTAACTTTTGTCCAAAGATAAAATTCTTACATAATGACTGCCAATTAGGGAACACACAATGCAAGCACTTGACATATATTATCTCAATTTTCACAGTAGTCCTGCAAATGGGATTATTAACATTTTACTATTGAAGAAATAGAGTTTCAGGGAAGCAGAGGAACTTACTTCAGATTGTGTTGTTAGAAGGTTACTGAGCCAGGATTTGTAAATGAATCTATCTTAATCCATTCTCCTCTACTACACTGGCTCCGTAGATTAGTAGAAATAAACCCGGCCTTTCAATAAAGCCTTTCATTTTATAGATGGGGAAATAAACCTGAGAGGATCAAGACCACGTCCCTCTCCTAGAACAGCCCCATATGCATGGAAGAGAAAATAATGAATGATTTGTTAGAAGATGATTTTTTAAAATTATTTTAGTGTTCAAATTAATTATATATATTTACAGCTGCTATTCCTATTTAGTTCTTTCTCAAGCACTTAGTACAATCTTCATAGTTCCTGATAAGAAAATGATTGAGTACTATAATATACTATAGCACAAATATCTAGGACTTTATAGTTATTAGATTAAACAAATTGTAAAGTAGTAAATATTAGAATTATAAACAAAATAAAATGAACTATTGGGCAAATGTGGCAGAAGAGGCCTTGGTATTTTGAATCAACTAAAGAGAAAAAGTAAACAAAAGCAAGTTCTGTATTTTATTTAATGATTTTGGGTGATGTTAACAAAAATGAAGTTAAGGACTGGGAAGTAACAACTTGCCTTAATTTATAGATCAAGATAATTTGCTCCATATCGGGACTTACTTTAATTATATCTAAAAAGACTTATTTATATCTAAAAGGCTATTGTTTTCCACCAGATAACCTCACTTGTGAAGATCTGAATTAATCAGAAATCTTCTAGTCACTATCCCCCCAAATACACACACACCCACATCCACACATACACACACACACACACACACACACACATATGAGACAACATGTGGTTCTTTTCTCGATTGGTGACTTTGGAGCTTCCTATGCATGAGTGTGAAGGCTCCAGGACAAGTAAAGGAACTACTCAAGTTATTCTTCCTGGTACCAGGAAATCCTCCAAAACTGTCTGTAGTTGTCTCAAGGGTGGAAGTTGACAAGACTGGCAGCTCTTGAAAGACAGTTTTTCTGCCTTTTAACTAAAAGAAAAATAAGATGTAATTTCTTCTTTACCAGCCATCCCATTCCACTGCAATTATAAGGCTGATTGAACACTGAAGCTGGCTACAAATTGTGGGGAATCACCATCCCAGCAGACATTCTAAAATGTAACAGAAACCCATTCATTTTTCAGTGGTTAACTATTGGTATTCCTGGAAGCAGCAGATTGGACCAGGTGACCTCTTGGATAGACTTTGTTGTCCTGTGATGTCATGGAATTAAATGGCCAGAAGCTTGGAGGAATACAAAATAAGTCCAGCTCCGATCTTTAGGATAACATGGTGAGACCAGGTGTGACTGTATTAATCAGCATGTGGCAAAAATGCTCATGCCTGCTAATGAGATGACAGTGGCTGTGTTGTGCAAACTGTCATGATTGAAGCATTCTTGCCTGGCACTGATGCCCTTGGGCACTTGTCCAATCTCCATGTGTCCATCTCCAGCAGCGGCTGAGCAGGAGGACAGTAACTTTGGAGATGAAATTCATGTGCATAAAATCGCTCTAAGACTATTACTTCCAATCACTGAAACATTAGTTCTGTGAAACCTACTTCAGAACAAAATTCCAGTCCAGAGTGGAATAAGATTAAAATATAAAGAGTAGTTTCTGTAGCCACATAAGGGCTCCTTTATAATAGCCAAGAGAGAAAGAAATTAATGTTCTTGCCATCGTGTCCCTGTAGTGTTCTATAACTTGCAAAGCTTGGGCTGAGGGTTTTAAAATATTGCATTTTTTTTTTTTTTTTGAGACGGAGTCTCGCTCTGTCACCCAGGCTGGAGTGCAGTGGCCGGATCTCAGCTCACTGCAAGCTCCGCCTCCCGGGTTCACGCCATTCTCCTGCCTCAGCCTCCCGAGTAGCTGGGACTACAGGCGCCTGCCACCTCGCCCGGCTAAGTTTTTTTTTGTATTTTTAGTAGAGACGGGGTTTCACTGTGTTAGCCAGGATGGTCTCGATCTCCTGACCTCGTGATCCGCCCGTCTCGGCCTCCCAAAGTGCTGGGATTACAGGCTTGAGCCACCGCGCCCGGCCAATATTGCATATTAAATCTTGCTGAACATTAGAAATAAACTAATGAAAACAGAATGCTGTATTTTGTATCTATAATTTCCTTTCATAGAATACTGTCTTATTTTAGAGAGAAAGGGCAGAATAATCCCATAATGAAACTATTTATTACACCATTCTATTTTCATAACATCCTTTTTCTCATTGCCTTTTATATAAATGAGAACTAAATAAAATGCTAGTTAAAAATATACATTTTGCTTTAATATATAAAGAGACAAAACTATTCAATTCAATGAGGTAGGATGAAGCATTAACCTTTGAAGAGTAAGGGTTCATTGACTGAGGATTGATGGAGTGATTCTGTGTTTTATCAGATCACTTAAGCCAAAATGGAATGTAAGTTAATTGGCTATTTGAAAACATTGCAAAGACAGTTTCATGGTTTATAAAGCACACATTTCCATTATTATCAGTTTGATCAAGGTAAAGTTATTTTACATTGTTTTTACATACTTTTATAGTATAGTAACAGAAATATATTATGTAAAGATAGATGTTTTCAACATTGCTTCTTTGTGAAAAATTTACAACTCAGGATACACATTAAAATATTTAGCTCTAATGAATCATATGGATGAAATAACACTGTTGTAGTTTAATTACAAGGAAAATACAATTAAAGATGCTAAGATTTCACATGTGTATACAAAACAATTAGAAAAACATAAAGGAATAATCCTCTGACATATGTAAATTAAAGGCAAATTTATTTCTTTTATTAATTTTTAAAATTTACTAAATAAATATCAATTTAGTAAAAATCAACGTTATAGCACAAAAGAGCTTACAGTAAGAGGTAATTCTCTTTCTCACACCTGCCCCTTAGTACTCAGTCCACCTACCTGTAATCAGCTAGTGTCACTAGTTGTTTTTATCTATACAAATATATATAGTATGTGCATGTACAAAGATACGTATGTGTATTTTCTCCAGTTAGAGAATAATCTACAACTGTTTACACTTTATTTACTTTAGTGAACATATCTAAAATATTGTTTGAGAGCAGCACAGATATGCAGGCATGTACGCATAGACTCATAGAATATAAAATGACAGATATGTAGAAAGATAAATAAATGTATCTCATTTTTAATAGCTGCATAAGATCTCCTCTGTGGGTACCCTGCTATTTAGCTAGTCATCTTCTGACAGGCATTTGTTTTCAATGTATCATCCTTACAAACAGCACTGCAGTAAATCCATATAACTATGTCAGATCCGCACGTAGAAATAAGCTCTCATGACAAAATCTTAGATGTAGAATTGCAGACTCAAGAGGTTATGAATGTTATTTATTTATTTATTTGAGACAGGACTCTGTTGCTCATGTGGGAGTGCAGTGGTGCAATCATGGCTCACCGCATCCTGGACCTCCTGCACTGAAGCTGTCCTCTCACCTCAGCCTCTTGAGTAGCTGGGACCACAGGCATATACCACCACGTCCAGCAAATTTTTTGTAGTTTTTGTAGAGACAGGATTTTGCCATGTTGCCCAGACTGGTCTCAAACTCCTGGGCTCAAGCAATCCACCCACCTTGGCTTCTCAAATTGCTGGGATTACAGGTGTAGCCACCGTGCCCAATTATATTATTTATTTTTGTAAAAACTGAAAAGGAAAATTTCCTTTCTGATGGAAAAATATTTGGTAAATACTAACAATTTACTACCTAGTTTGTCCCAATTTATACATCTTCCAGAAGTGAATGAGACTGTCTGTTTGTCCTAGGCTCCCCAATCCTGTGCAGCTATTATGCATTTATTCAGGGAATACAGAGTGTTTGCTCTGTGCCAGGTTCCTGGTTAGGTGCTGTAGCTATTGAGGGAACAAGAGAGACAGTGTTCCTAACAGCATTGTGTGTACATTCTTCCCATTATGTATTTAAAATGGTCAATAATTAAATGAATAAAATATTTTTAGGTAATTTTAGGTAGTAAAGAGTGCTATCAAAATAAAGCAGAGCAAAGGGATGGAGAGTGATGGACAACCACCAGTATTGTGGCTGCTAACTATGTAAGACACTGAACTCCCAGTGGGAAAGGGCGGCAGCCAGCACTATAGCTCAAGGCCACGTTTTTCCCCTGCAGGAGCCAGGGAGACTGGACAGCTTGGTCCCAAGAGGTATTCCCCACAGTGCAGCACACTAGCTATGGTAGATAGTGGCCAGACTGCCTCTTTAGGCTGGAACCTGACCCATCCCTCCTCACTGGGTGGGGCCTCCCTGCAAGAACTTCAGCAACTCCACACAGGGGGATAGGGGCATAACACTGATCTCCCTGGGCCTAAGCCCCTAGTGGGAGGAATGGTTGTAGTCTCCTTGGACCAGTAAGCTTAGTTTTCCCCCTGCTAGCTCTGAGGAATCTGGGAAGCCCAGACAAGTGGTTTTCCCTCCAGGACAGCACACCCCCTCCACCAAGGGACAGCCAAACTGCTTGGTTAAATGGGTCCTGGTTCCCATGCCCCCCAACTGGGTGAGACCCACCAACAGAAGTTGTCAGATACCCTATACAGGAGTGTTCCTACTGGCATCAGGTCAGTGCCCTCCAAGGTCAGAGATCCCAGAGGAAGGAGCCAGGCACCTATCTCTGCTGTTCTCCAGCCTCCTTGGGTGACATCTCCAGGTGCAGGAGTGCCCCAGATGAATAGGGCCTGAAGTGAACCCCCAGCAAACTGCAGCAGCCCTACAGAAGAGGAACCTGACTACTGAAAACACACACACATACACACACACACAAAAGAAAAAAAAAAAAAACAAACAGAAAGCATCAACAGTATCAACAAAACATCCCCACAAAAACCTCTTCTAAGGGCCAGCAGCCTCAAAGATCAAAACTAGACAAACTCATGAACATGCAAAAGAATTTTTAAAAAATGCTGAAAACTCAAAAGGCCAGAATGCCTCTTCTTCAAATGATTGTGACACCTCTCTAGCAAGGGCAAAGAACTAGATGGAGGATGAAATGAACAAATTGACAGAAGTAGGCTTCAAGGTGGGTAATAACAAACTTCACTGAGGTAAAGGAGCATGTTCTAACCCAATGCAAAGAATCTAAGAACCATGATAAAAGGTGACAGCAGCTGGTAACTAGAATAACAAGTTTAGAGAGGAACATAAATGACCTGATGGAGCTAAAAAACACAGCACAAGAACTTTGTGATGCATACACAAGTATCAACTACAGAAAAAAATCAAGCAGAAGAAAGAACATCAGAACTTGAAGACTATCTCACTGAAATAAGGCAGGGAAACAAGATTAGAAGAAAAAAAAAGAATAAAAAGGAATGAGCAAAACCTCCAAGAACTATGGGACCATGTAAAAAGACTGAACCTATAACTGATTTGAGTACCTGAAAGAGACTGGGAGAATGGAACCAAGTTGTAAAACGCACTTCAGGATATAATACAGGAGAACTTCCCCAACCTGGCAAGACAGGCCAACATTGAAATTCAGGAAATACAGAGAACCCCACTAAGATACTCTATGAGAGAATCAATCTGAAGACATATAATCATGAGATTCTCCAGGGTTGAAATCAAGGAAAAAATGTTAAGAGAAGCTAGAGAGAAAAGCTAGGTTACCTACAAAGGGAAGCCCATCACATTAACAGTGGATCTGTCAGCAGAAACCCCACAAGCCAGAGGAGAGCGGGGGCCAATATTAAACCTTCTTAAAGCAAAGAATTTTCAACCCAGATTTTCATATCCAGCCAAACTAAGCTTCATAAAGAAGGGAGAAATAAAATCCTTTTCAGACAAGCAAATGCTGAGGGACTTTGTCACCACTAGGCTGGCCTTGCAAGAGCTTCTGAAGGAAGTACTAAATATGGAAAGAAAAACTGGTACCAGCCACTGCAAAAACACATTGAAATACAAAGACCAATAACAGAAACTGCATCAAATAGTGTGCAAAATAACCAGCCAACATCATGATGACAGGATCAAATTCACACATAACAATATTATCCTTAAATGTAAATGGGCTAAATGCCTGAATTAAGACACAGACAGGCAAATTGGATAAATAGTCAAGACCCATTGGTGTCTGTATTCAAGAGACCCATCTCACATTTAAAGACACACATAGTCTCAAAAAGTAAAGGGATGGAATAAAATTTACCAAGGAAATAGAAAGAAAAAAAAAAAGCGGGGGTTGCAATCCTATTTTATTTTTTTTCTCTAATTTATTTATTTATTTTTTATTATTATTATACTTTAAGTTCTAGGGTACATGTGCATAACGTGCAGGTTTGTTACATATGTATACTTGTGCCATGTTGCTGTGCTGCACCCATCAACTCGTCAGCACCCATCAACTCGTCATTTACATCAGGTATAACTCCCAATGCAATCCCTCCCCTCTCCCCCCTCCCCATGATAGGCCCCGGTGTGTGATGTTCCCCTTCCCGAGTCCAAGTGATCTCATTGTTCAGTTCCCACCTATGAGTGAGAACATGCGGTGTTTGGTTTTCTGTTCTTGTGATAGTTTGCTAAGAATGATGGTTTCCAGCTGCATCCATGTCCCTACAAAGGACACAAACTCATCCTTTTTTATGGCTGCATAGTATTCCATGGTATATATGTGCCACATTTCCTTAATCCAGTCTGTCACTGATGGACATTTGGGTTGATTCCAAGTCTTTGCTATTGTGAATAGTGCCGCAATAAACATACGTGTGCATGTGTCTTTATAGCAGCATGATTTATAATCCTTTGGGTATATACCCAGTAATGGGATGGCTGGGTCATATGGTACATCTAGTTCTAGATCCTTGAGGAATCGCCATACTGTTTTCCATAATGGTTGAACTAGTTTACAATCCCACCAACAGTGTAAAAGTGTTCCTATTTCTCCACATCCTCTCCAGCACCTGTTGTTTCCTGACTTTTTAATGATCGCCATTCTAACTGGTGTGAGATGGTATCTCATTGTGGTTTTGATTTGCATTTCTCTGATGGCCAGTGATGATGAGCATTTTTTCATGTGT